>NW_022166110.1:6962-48095 GCF_008728515.1 Papio anubis | reverse complement strand
AGGGATTGCATTGGGAGTTGTACCTGATGTAAATGACGAGTTGATGGGTGCTGACGAGTTGATGGGTGCAGCACAGCAACATGGCACAAGTATACATATGTAACAAACCTGCACGTTATGCACATGTACCCTAGAACTTAAAGTATAATAATAAAAAATAATTTAAAAAGAAGAAAATTCTTTCCTCAATAAATTACCTTGACATTGTTGTTGACAATCAAAAAAAATAATAATAATATGCTGAAAAAGAAATACCCACTGATTAAAACCAGAAGGAAATACTCTGTGAAAATGCTCTAGGTCACATGAAGTCCACTTGCACAGTTAAGCTTCCGTTTTCATTGAGCAGTGCTCTACCACTGTTTTAGGTTAGTCAGCCTAGGGATACTCAGAAGCGCTTTGAGGCTTACGGTGGAAGTGGAAATATCTTCAGATAGATACTGGAGAGAAGATTTCTGAGGAGCTGCTTTGTGACGTGTGCATTCCACTCACAGAGTTATACTGTTCTTCGTATAGAGGATTGGGGAATACTCTGTGGAGAAAAAGCTACCAGGGGACATCCAGGAGTATATGGACAGCTACGGTGAAAAAGAAAATCTCCTCAGACAAAACTGTTAAGAAGCTTTCTGTGAAACTGCTTTGTGATAGATATGTCTATTCATCTCACATAGATAAAACTTTCTTTCTATTAAGGAGTTTTGAAACTGCGTCATGGACGGATTAACGAATGGACATTTGGGAGCACATTCAGGCCTGTGGGGAAATATTAGATATTTTCAGATAAAAACTGGAGAGAAGCTTTCTGAGAAACTGCTTTGTGATGTGTCCATTCCACTCAGGGACTTGTACCTCTTTTCTCCTATGACAGTGTTTGAACACTGTTCCTGTAAAACTGAAAAAGTGATATTTTGCAGCGCTTTGAAGACTGTGGCAAAAGGTGAATTATCCCGCAAAAAAAACACAAAGAAGCATTCCAGGAAACTGCTCTCTGACGTGAGCATTCATTTCAGAGAGTTAAAGCTTATGCTGCTTTGCCCAGTTTGGAAACTGTCTTTGAGGAATCTGTGAAGGGATATTAAGTGGAGCCTGGAGGCTTGTTGTGAGAAAGGAAACGTCTTCCAATGAAAACTGGAGAGAAGCTTTTGGAGCAACTACTTTGTGAGGTGTGTATTCATCGCATAGAATTAAATCATTCTTTGGATTGAGCAGTTTGAAATCACTGTTTCTGTGGAAACTGAGAAAGGACATTTGGGATCGCTCTTAAGAACATGCTGAAAAAGAAAGACCTTCCGTTACAAACGAGAAGGAAATTTTCTGTGAAACTGCTCTAGGTCACCTGACGTCCACTGGCAACGTTAAGCTTCTGTTTTCATTGAGGAGTATTCTAACACTGTTTTAGGTTACTCAGCTAAGGGATATGCGGGAGCGCTTTGAGGCTTACCGTGAAAATGGAAACATCTTCAGATAGATACTGGAGAGATTTCCGAGTAGCTGCTTTGTGACGTGTGCATTTCACTCACAGAGTTATACTTTTCTTCTCATAGAGCATTGGAGAATCCCGTTTGAACAAAAAGCTATCAGGGGACATTCGGGAGTATATGGACTGCTATGGTGAAAAAGGAAATATCCTCAGACAAAAACTGGAAAGAAGCTTTCTGTGAAACTGCTTTGTGATAGATATGTCTATTCATCTCACGTAGATAAAACTTTCTTTCTATTACGCAGTTTTGAAACTGCAACATCAATGGATTCGCGAAGGGACATTCGAGAGCAAATTCAAGCCTGTGGGCAAATAGGGCATATCTTCAGATAAAAACTGGATAGAAGCTTTGTGAGAAAGTGCTTTGTGATGTGTACATTCCACTCAGAGAGGTATACATCTTTTCTCATGAGGCAGTGTTTGAACACTGTTCCTGTAAAACTGAAAAAGTGATATTTTCCACTGCATTGAAGACTATGGTGAAAAGTGAAATATTCTGAAATACAACCCAGAAAGAAGCGTTCCAAGAAATTGCTCTCTGACGTGTGCACTCATATCAGAGAGTTAAAGCTTACACTACGTTGCCCAGTTTGGAAACTCTGTATTTGAGGTATCTGTGAAGAGATATTAAGTGGCGCCCAGAGGCTTACTGTGAGAAAGGAAACGTCTTCCAATGAAAACTGGAGAGAAGCTTTCAGAGCAACTGCTTTGTGATGTGTGTATTCTTCTCACAGAGTTAAATCATATTGGGATTGAGCAGTTTCAAATCACTGTTTCTGTGGAACCTGAGAAAGGACATTTGGGAACTCTCTTAAGAATATGGTGAAAAATAAATACCCTTCAATAAAATCCAGAAGGAAACTTTCTTTGAAACTGTTCTAGGTCACGTGAAGTCCACTTGCACAGATAAGCTTCTGTTTTCATTGAGCAGAATTCTAACACTGTTTAAGTTAGTCAGGTTAGGGATACTCAGGAGCGCTTTGAGGCTTATGATGAAAACGGAAATATCTTCAGATACATACTGGAGAGAAAATTTCTGAGGAGCTGCTTTGTGATGTGTGCATTCCACTCATAGAGTTATACTTTTCTTCTCATAGAGGATTGGTTAATCCCATTTGGAGAAAAAGCTACCAGGGGACATTCGGGAGTATATGGATGACAATGGTGAAAAAGGAAATATCCTCAGACAAAAAATGGGAAGAGGGTTTCTGTGAAACTGCTTTGTGATAGATATGTCTATTCATCTCACATAGATAAAACTTTCTTTCTATTACGCAGTTTTGAAACTGCATCATGGACGGATTTGCGAAGGGACATTCGGGAGCACATTTAGGCCTGTGGGGAAATACCACATATTTTCAGATAAAAACTGGATAGAAGCTTTCTGAGAAACTGCTTTGTGATGTATGCATTCCACTCAGGGAGTTATACCTCTTTTCTCACAAGGCAGTGTTTGAACACTGTTCCTGTAAAACTGAAAAAGTGATATTTTCCACTGCATTGAAGACTATGGCGAAAAGTGAAATATCCTGAAATGAAACCCAGAAAGAAGCGTTCTAAGAAACTGCTCTCTGACGTGTGCATTCATTTCAAAAAGTTGTAGCTTACACTATGTTTCCCAGTTTGGAAACTCTGTCTTTGAGGAATCTGTGAAGGGTTATTAAGTGGCGCCCGGAGGCTTGTGGTGAGAAAGGACACGTCTTCTGATGAAAACTGGACAGAAGCTTTTGGAGCAACTTCTCTGTGATGTGTGTATTCATCTCATAGAGTTAATCATTCTTTGGATTGAGCAGCTTGAAATCACTGTTTCTGTGGAACCTGAGAAAGAATATTTGGGAACACTCTTAAGAATATGCTGAAAAAGAAATACCCTCCAATAACAACCAGAAGGAAACTTTCTGTGAAACTGTTCTAGATCACATGAAGTCCACTCACACAGCTAAGCTTCTGTTTTCATTGAACAGTATTCTAACACTGTTTTAGGTTAATCAGCTAAGGGATCCTCAGGAGCACTTTGAGGCTTATGGTGAAAACATAAATATGTTCAGATAGATACTGGAGAGATTTCTGAGGAGCTGCTTTGTGACATGTGCATTCCACACACAGAGTTATACTTTTCTTCTGATAGAGGATTGGGGAATCCCGTCTGGAGAAATAGCTACCAGGGGACATTCAGGAGTATATGGACAGCTATGGTGAAAAAGGAAAGATCCACAGAAAAAAGCTAGAAAGAAGGGTTCTGTGAAACTGCTTTGTGATAGATATGTCAATTCATCTCACGTAGATAAAACTTTCTTTCTATTACAAAGTTTTGAAGCTTTCTGAGAAACTGCTTTGTGATGTATGCATTCCAATCAGAGACTTATACCTCTTTTCTCATAAGGCAGTGTTTGAACACTGTTCCTGTAAAACTGAAAAAGTGATATTTTCCACTGCATTGAAGACTATGGCAAAAAGTGAAATTTCCTGAAATAAAACCCAGAAAGAAGCATTCCAAGAAACTGCTCTCTGATGTATGCATTCATTTCAGAGAGTTAAAGCTTGCCCTACATTGCCCAGTTTGGAAACTCTGTCTTTGAGGAATCTGTGAAGGGATATTAAGTGTCACCCATAGGCTTGTGGTGAGAAAGGAAACGTCTTCCGATGAAAACTGGAGAGAAGCTTTCGGAGCAACTGCCTTGTGATGTGTGTATTCATCTCATAGAGTTAAATCATTCTTTGGATTGAGCAGTTTCAAATCACTCTTTCTGTGGAACCTCAGAAATGACATTTGAGAATGCACTGAAGAATATGCTGAAAAAGAAACACCGTCCGATAAAAACCAGAAGGAAATTTTCTGTAAATTTCTCTAGGTCACATGAAGTCCACTCACACAGTTAAGCTGCTGTTTTCATTGAACAGTATTTTAACACTATTTTAGGTTTGTCAGCTAAGGGATACCCGGGAACGCTTTGAGGCTTATGGTGAAAATGGAAATATCTTCAGATAGATACTGGAGAGAAGATTTCCGAGGAGCTGCTTTGTGACTTGTGAATTCCACTCACAGAGTTATACTTTTCTTCTCATAGCGGATTGGGGAATCCCATCTGGAGAAAAAGCTACCAGGGGACATTCGGGATTATATGGATGGCTATGGTGTAAAAGCAATATCCTCAGAGAAAAAGTGGAAAGAAGATTTCTGTGAAACTGCTTTGTGATAGATATGTCTATTCATCTCACACAGATAAAGCTTTGTTTATATTACGCAGTTTTGAAACTGCATCATGGACGGATTCGCGAATGGACATTTGGGAGCACTTTCAGGCCTGTGGGGTAATAGGAGTTATCTTCAGCTAAAAACTGGAGAGAAGTTTTTTAAGAAACTGCTTTGGGATGTGTACATTCCACTCAGGGAGTTATACCTCTTTACTCATAAGACAGTGTTTGAACAGTGTTCCTGTAAAATTGAAAAAGTGATACTTTTCAGTGCATTGATGACTATGGTGAAAAGTGAAAACCCAGAAAGAAGCGTTGCATGAAACTGCTCTCTGATGTGCGCATTCATTTCAGAGAGTTAAAGCTTACACTACATTGCTCAGTTTATAAACTCTGTCTTTGAGAATCTTGAGGGGATATAAAGTGGCACACGGAGGTTTGTGGTGAGAAAGGAGTCATCTTCCAATGAAAACTGGAGAAAAGCTTTCGGAGCAACTGCTTTGTGTTGTGTGTATTGATCTCATAGAGTTAAATCATTCTTTGGATTGAGCAGTTTGAAATCACTGTTTCTGTGGAACCTGAGAATGGACTTCTGGGAACGTTCTTAAAAATATGCTGAAAAAGAAATACCCTCTGATAAAAACCAGAAGGAATCATTCTGTGAAACTGCTCCAGGTCACGTGAAGTCCACTCGCACAGTTAAGCTTCTGTTTTCATTGAGCAGTATTCTAACACTGTTTTTGGTTAGTCGGTTTGGGATACTCGGGAGCGCTTTGAGACTTACGGTAAAAACGGAAGTATCCTCAGATAGATACTGCAGAGATGATTTCTGAGGAGCTGCTTTGTGACGTGTGCATTCCATTGACAGAGTTATACTTTTCTTCTCATAGACGATTCGGGAATACCGTTTGGAGAAAATGCTACCAGGGGACATTCGGGAGTATATGGATGGCTATGGTGAAAAAGGAAATATCCTCAGACAAAAACTGGAAAGAAGCTTTCTATGAAACTGCTTTGTGATAGATATGCCCATTCATCTCACATAGATAAGACTTTCTTTCCATTACGCATTTTTAAGAAGTCGTCATGGACGGATATGTGAAGGAACTTTCGGGAGCACATTCAGGCCTATGGAGAAATAGGAAATATCTTCACATAAAAAATGGAGTGAAGCTTTCTGAGAAACAGCTTTGTGATACGTGCATTCCACTCAGGTAGTTATACCTCCTTTCTCATAAGGCAGTGTTTGTACACTGTTCCTGTAAATCCGAAAATGTGGTATTTCGGACTGCATTGAAGACTATGGCAAAAAGTGAAATATCCTCAAATAAAACCGAGAAAGAACCATTCCAAGAGACTGTTCTCTGATATGTGCATTCATTTCACAGAGTTAAAGCTTACTCTACTTTGCCCAGTCTGGAAACTCTCTTTGAGGAATCTGAAGGGATATTAAGTGGCACCAAGAAGCTTGTTGTGAGCTAGGAAACATCTTCCGTTGAAAACTGGAGAGAAGCTTTCTGAGCAACTGCTTTGTGATGTGTGTATTTAGCTCATAGAGTTAAAACATTCTTTGGATTGAGCAGTTTGAAATCACTGTTTTTGTGGAATCTGAGGAAGGACATTTGGGAACCCAATTTAGAATACGGACAAAGAAATATCCTCAGGTAAAATCCAGAGGGAAGCATTCTGTGAAACTGATCTGTGTCATCTTAATTCCTCTCACTCAGTTAAACCTCTCTTTTCATTCAGCAGTTTTCTAACCCTGTTTATGTTTAGCATGTGAAGGGATATTCGGGAATGGTTTGAGGCTTATGGTGAAAAAGGAAATATATTCAGACGGAAACTGGAGAGAAGTTTTCTGAGGAACTGCTTTGTGACGTGTGCATTCCACTCACAGTGTTATACCTCTCTTCTCATACAGCATCGGGGAAACTCTTTTGGGGAAGAAGGTACCAAGTGATATTCAGGAGCATGTTGAATAGTATGGTGAAAAGGGAAATAGCCTCAGACAAAAACTGGAAGGAAGCTTTCTATGAAACTGCTCTGTGATATCTGTATTCATCTCACATACATAAAGCTTTCTTTACATTACGCAGCTTGGAAACTCTGTTATGGACGGATCCTCAAAGGGACATTTGGAAGCAGTTTCTGGACTATGGTGAAAAAGGAAATATCTTCAGATAAAAACTGGAAAGAAGCTTTCTGTGAATCTGCTTTTTGCTATGTTTATTCATCTCACATAGATAAAACTTTCTTTACATTACGCAGCTCAGAAACTCCATCATGGACGGATCCGCGAAGGGATATTCGGGATCACATTCGGGCTTTTGGTGAAAAAGAAAATATTATCAGATAAAAACTGGAGAGATGCTTTCTGAGAAACTACTTGGTGGTGTGTGCATTCCACTCAGGGAGTTATACCTTTTTTCTCATAAGGCACTGTTTCAACTCTGTTCCTGTAAAACTAAAAAAGTGATATTCGGAGCACATTGAAGACTATGGCAACAAGTGAAAATCGTCCAATAAAACCCGGAAAGAAGCATTGCAGAAACTGCTCTCTGATATGTCCATTCTTTTCACAGAGTTAAAGCTTACTCTATATTTACCAGTTTGGAAAGTCTGTCTTTGAGGATTCTGGAAAGGGATATTACGTGGCGACCGGGGGCCTGTGGCAAGCAAGGAAATGTTTTCTGTTGAAAACTGGAGAGAAGATTTCTGAGCAACTGCTTTATGGTGTGTGTATTCATCTCATAGAGTTAAATCATTCTTTGGATTGAGCAGTTTGAAATCACTCTTTCTGTGGAACATGAGAGAGGACATTTGGGAAAGCTCTTCAGAATATGCTGAAAAAGGAATACCCTCCGATTAAAAACCACAAGGAAGCTTTCTGTGAAATTGCTCTGTGTCACATGAATTCCACTCTCACAGTTAAGCTTCTGCTTTCATTGAGCTGCATTCTAACACTGTTTTAGTTTAGTCAGCTAAGGGATACTCGGGAGCACTTTGAGGCTTATGGTGAAAACGGAAATACCTTCAGATAGAAACTGGAGAGAAGATTTCCGAGGAGCTGCTTTGTGACGTGTACATTCAACTCACAGAGTTATACTTTTCTTCTCATAGAGGATTGGGGATTGCCTTTTGGAGAAAAAGCTACCACAGGACATTTGGAAGTATATGGACGGCTATGGTAAAAAAGGAAATATCCTCAGACAGAAACTGGAAAGAAGATTTCTGTGAAACAGCTTTGTGATAGATAGGTTTATTCATCTCAAATAGATAAAACTTTGCTTATATTATGCAGTTTGGAAATTCCGTCATGGACGGATCCATGAAGGGACGTTCGGGAGCACATTCAGGCCTACGGTGAAAAAGGAGATATTTTCAGATGAAAACTGGATAGAAGCTTTCTGTGAAACTGCTCTGTGCTATGTGTATTCATCTCACCTATATAAAGCTTTCTTTACATTATGCAGCTTGCAAACTCTATCATGGACGGATCCGTGAAGGGACATTCGGGAGCACATTCAGGACTATGGTGAAATAGGAAATATCTTCAGATAAAAACTGCAGAGAAGCTTTCTGAGAAACTACTTTGTGATGTGTGCATTTCACTCAGGGAGATATGCCTCTTTTCCCATAAATCAGTGTTTGAATACTGTTAATGTGAAAGCCTCTCTTTTCATTCAGCAGTTTTCTAACCCTGTTTATCTTTAGCATGTGAAGCGATATTTGGGAGCACTTTGAGGCTTGTGGTGAAAAAGAAAATATGTTCAGACTGAAATTGGAGAGAAGCTTTCCGAGGAACTGCTTTGTGATGTGTGCATTCCACTCACAGTGTTATACCTATGTTCTCATACAGCATCAGGGAATCTCTTTTGAAGAAAAAGGTACCAAGTGATATTCGGGACGATGTTGATGCCTATTGTGAAAAGGGAAATAGCCTCAGACAAATACAGGAAAGAAGCTTTCTATGAAACTGCTCTGTGATATGTGTACTAATCTCACATAGATAAAGATTTCTTTACATTACACAGCTTGGAAACTCCATCATGGATGAATCCGCAAAGGGATATTCGGGATCACATTCTTCCCTATGGTGAAAAAGGAAATATCGTTGGATAAAAACTGGAGAGAAGTTTTCTGAGAAACTGCTTGGTGATGTGTGCATTCCACTCAGGGAGTTATACCTTTCTTCTCATAAGACACTGTTTGAACACTGTTCCTGTAAAACTAAAAAAGTGATATTCAGAGCACATTGAAGACTATGGCAAAAAGTGAAATGTCATCTAATAAAACCCAGAAAGAAGAATTCCAAGAAATTGCTCTGTGACATGTCCATTCATTTCACAGAGTTAAAGCTTACTCTACATTTCTCAATTTGGAAAGTCTGTCTTTGAGGATTCTGTGAAGGGATATTAAGTGGCAACCGGAAGCCTGTGGTAAGCAAGGAAACCTCTTCCGTTGAAAATTGGAGAGAAGCTTTCTGAGCAACTCTTTTGTGATGTTCGTATTCATCTCATAGAGTTAAATCATTCTTTGGGTTGAGGAGTTTAAAATAACTTTCTGTGGAATCTGTGAAATGACATTTGGGAATGCTCCTTAGTATATCCTGAAAAAGAAATAACCTCAGATAGAAACCAGAAGGACGCTTTCTGTGAAACTGCTTTGTGTAGTGTAAATTCCACTCGCACAGTTAAGCTTCTGTTTTCATTGAGCAGTATTCTAACACTGTTTTGTTTAGTCTGTGAAGGGATATTCGGGAGCGCTTTGAGGCTTATGGTGAAAAAAGGAATAACTTCAGAAAGAAACTGAAAAAAGCTTTTGAAGAGCTGCTTTCTGATGTGTGCATTCCATTCACAGAATTACACTTTTCCTCTCATAGAGGATTGGGGAATACGGTTTGGAGAAAAAGCTACCAGGGGACATTCGGGAGTATATAGATGGCTATGGTGAAAGAGGAAATAACCTCAGACAAAAAGTGGAAAGAAGCTTTCTTTGAAACTGCTTTGTGATAGATGTGTCTATTCTTCTCACATAGATGAAAGTTTCTATTACATGGTTTTGAAACGGCATCATGGACGGATTCGCGAAGGGACATTCAGGAGCACATTCAGGTCTGTGGGGAAATAGGACATATCTTCAGATAAAAACTGGAGAGAAGCTTTCTGAGAAACTGCTTTGTGATGTGTGCATTCCACTCAGGCAGTTATGCCTCTTTTCCCATATGGCAGTGTTTGAACACTGTTTCTGTAAAACTAAAAAAATGATACCTTGAAGCGCACTGAATACTATGGCGAAAAGTGAAACATCGTGAAATAAAACCCAGAAAGAAACGTTCCAAGAAACTGTTCTCTGACGTGTGCATTCATTTCAGAGAGATAAAACTTACACTACATTGCCCAGTTTGGAAGCTCTGTCTTTGAGGAATCTGTGAAGGGATATTAAGTGGTGCCCGGAGGCTTGTGTTGAGAAAGGAAACGTCTTCCAATGAAAACTGGAGAGAAGTTTTCGGAGCAACTGCTTTGTGATATGTGTATTCATCTCATAGAGTTGAATCATTCTTTGGATTGAGCAGTTTGAAATCACTTTTGCTGTGGAATCTGACAAAGGACAGTTGGGAACACTCTTAAGAATATGCTGAAAAAGTTATACCCTAGGATATAAAACATAAGAAAACTTTCTGTGAAACTGCTCTAGGTCACATGAAGTCCACATGCACAGTTAAGCTTCTGTTTTCATTGAGCAGTATTCTAACACTGTTTTACGTTAGTCAGCTAAGGGATACTTGGGAGCGCTTTGGGGCTTATGGTGAAAACGGAAATATCTTCAGATAGGTGCTGGAGGGAAGATTTCCGAAGAGCTGCTTTTTGACATGAGAATTTCACTCACAGAGTTGTACTTTTCTTCTCATAGAGGATTGGGGAATCCCGCTTGGATAAAAAGCTACCAGGGGCCCTTGGGGAGTATATGTACGGCTATGATGAAAAAGGAAATATCCTCAGACGAAAACTAGAAAGAAACTTTCTGTGAAACCGGTTTGTGATAGATATGTCTATTCATCTCACATAATTAAAGCTTTCTTTCTATTATGCAGTTTTGAAACTGCGTCGTGGACGGATTCACGAAGGCACATACGAGAGCACATTCAGGCCTGTGGGGAAATAGGACATATCTTCAGAAAAAAACTGGAGAGAAGCTTCTGAGAAACTGCTTTGTGATGTGTGCATTCCAATCAGAGACTTATACCTCTTTTCTCATAAGGCAGTGTTTGAACACTGTTTGTAAAACTGAAAAAGTGATATTTTCCACTGCATTGAAGACTATGGCGAAAAGTGAAATATCCTGATATAAAACCCAGAAAGAAGCGTTCCAAGAAACTGCTCTCTGACGTGTGCATTCATTTCAGAGAGTTAAAACTTACCCTACTTTGCCCAGTTTGGAAACTCTGTCTTTGAGGAATCTGTGAAGGGATATTAAGTGGCCCCCAGAGGCTTGTGGTGAGAAAGGAAACGTCTTCCGATTAAAACAGGAGAGAAGCTTTTGGAGCAACAGCTTTGTGATGTGTGTATTCATCTCATAGAGTTAAATCATTCTTTGGATTGAGCAGTTTGAAATCACTGTTTCTGTGGACACTGAGAAAGGACATTTGGGAACGCTCTTTAGAATATGCTGAAAAAAGACATACCCTCTGATAAAAACCAGAAGGAAACTTTCTGTCAAACTGCTCTAGGTTACATGAAGTCCACTCACACAGTTAAGCTTCTGTTTTCATTGAGTACTATTCTAACATTGTTTTAGGTTAGTCACCTAAGTTATACTCGGGAGCGCTTTGAGGCTTAAAGTGAAAACCGAAATATCTTCAGATAGATACTGGAGAGAAGATTTCCAGGGAGCTGCTTTGTGACGTTTACATTCCACTCACAGAGTCATACTTTTCTTCTTATGGAGGATTTGGGAATCCCGTTTGGAGAAAAAGCTACCAGGGGACATTCGGGAGTATATGGACGGCGAAGGTGAAAAAGGAAATATCCTCAGACAAAAGCTGGAAAGAAGCTTTCTGTGAAACTGGTTTGTGATAGATATGTCTATTCATCTCACATAGATAAAACTTTCTTTCTATTACGCAGTTTTGAAACTGCATCAGGGAGGTATTTGCGAAGGGACATCGGGAGCACATTTAGGCCTGTGGGGAAAGAGGAGATATCTTCCCATAAAAACTGGAGAGAGGCTTTCTGAGAAACTGCTTTGTGATGTTTGCATTGCACTCAGGGAGTTACATCTCTTCTCATAAGGCAGTGTTTGAACACTGCTCCTGTAAAACTGAAAAAGTGATAATTTGCAGCGCATTGAAGACTATGGCGAAAAGTGAAATATCCTGAAATGAAACCTAGAAAGAAGCATTCCAAAAACGTACTCTCTGACGTTTACATTCATTTCCGAGAGTTAAAGCTTATACTACATTGCCTAGTTTGGGAATTCTGTCTTTGATGATCTGTGAAGGGATATTAAGTTGCTCTTGGTTCTTTGTGGTGAGAAAGGATATGTCTTCAGATGAAAAACTATAGAGAAGATTTCAGAGCAACTGCTTTGTGATGTGTGTATTCATCTCTTAGAGTTAAATCATTCTTTGCATGGAAAAGTTTGAAGTCACTGTTTCTGTGGAACCTGAGGAAGGACATTTGGTAGCACTCTTAAGAATATGCTGAAAAAGAAATATCCTCTGATAAAAACCAGAAGGAACCTTTCTGTGAAACTGCTCTAGCTCACCTGAATTCCACTCACAAAGTTAAGTTTCTGTTTTCATTGAGCAGTGTTCTAACAATGTTTTAGGTTAGTCAGCTAAGGGATACTTGGGAGCACTTTGAGGCTTAAGGTGATAACGGAAATATCTTCAGATAGACACCGGAGAGAAGATTTTTGAGGAGCTGTTTTGTGACGTGTGCATTCCACTCATAGAGTTATACTTTTCTTCTCATAGAGGATTGCGGAATCCCGTTTGGAGAAAAAGCTACCAGGGGACCTTAGGAAGTATATGGACGGCTATGGTGAAAAATAAAATATCCTCAGACAAAAACTGGAAAGAAGCTTTCTGTGAAACTACTTTGTGATAGATATGTCTGTTTATCTCACATAGAAAAAAACGTTCTTTCTATTATGCAGTTTTGAGACTGTGTCATGGGTGGATTCACGAAGGGAGATTTGGGAGCACATTCAGGTCTGTGGGGAAATAGGACATATCTTCAGCTAAAAACTGCAGTGAAGCTTTCTGAGAAACTGCTTTGTGATGTATGCATTCCACTCAGGGACTTATACCTCTTTTCTCAAGGCAATGTTCGTACACTGTTCCTGTAAAACTGAAAAAGTGACATTTTGCAGCGCATTGAAAACTATGGTGAAATGTGAAATATTCTGAAATAAAAACCAGAAAGAAGCATTCCAAGAAACTGCTTTCTGACGTGTACATTCATTTCAGAGAGTTAAAGCTTACACTACGTTGCCCAGTTTGGAAACTCTGTCTTTGAGGAATCTGTGAAGGGATATTAAGTGGCGCCTGGAGGCTTGTGGTGAGAAAGGAAATGCTTTCTGATAAAAACTACAGAGAATCTTTCAGAGCAACTGCTTTGTAATGTGTGTATTCATCTCATAGATTTAAATCATTTTTTGGATTGAGCAGTTGGAAATCACTGTTTCTGTGGAACCTGAGAAAGGACATTTGGGAACGCTCTTAAGAATATGCTGAAAAAGAAATACACTCTGATAAATACCAGAAGGAAACTTTCTGTGAAACTGCTCTAGGTCACATGAATTTCACTTGCACAGTTAAGCTTCTGTTTTCATTGAGCAGTGTTCTAACACTGTTTTAGGTTAGTCAGCTAAGGGATACTCGGAAGTGCTTTGAGGCTTACGGTGAAAACGAAAATATCTTCAGATAGATACCAGAGAGATTTCCGAGGAGCTGCTTTGTGACGTGTGCATTCCACTCACAGAGTTATACTTTTCTTCTCATAGAGGATTGGCAAATCCCGTTTTGTGAAAAAGCTACCAGGGGACATTCGGGAGTATATGGACGGCAATAGTGAAAAAGGAAATACCCTCAGACAAAAACTGGAAAGAAGCTTTCTGTGAAACTGCTTTGTGATAGATATGTCTATTCACGTCACATAGATAAAACTTTCTTTCTATTACGCAGTTTTGAAACTTTATCATGGATGGATTTGCGAAGGGACATTTGGGAGCACATTCAGGCCTGTGGGGAAATAGGAGATATCTTCAGATAAAAACAGGAGAGAAGCTTTCTGAGAAACTGCTTTGTGATGTTTACATTACTTTCAGGGACTTATGTCTCTTTTCTCATATGGCAGTGTTTGAACACTGTTCATTTAAAACTGAAAATGTGATATTTTGCATTGTATTGAAGACTATGGCAAAATATGAAATATCCTGAAATAAAAACCAGAAAGAAGCGTTCCATGAAACTGCTTTGTGACGTGTACATTCATTTCAGAGAGTTAAAGCTTACACTACATTGCCCAGCTTGGAAACTTTGTCTTTGAGGAATCTGTGAAGGGATATTAAGTGTCGCCCAGAGGCTGGTGGTGAGAAAGAAATGTCTTCCTATGAAAACTAGAGAGGAGCTTTCAGAGCAACTGCTTTGTGATGTGTGTATTGATCACATAGAGTTAAATCATTCTTTGTATTGAGCAGTTTGAAATCACTGTTTATGTGGAAAATGAGAAAGGACATTTGAGAACACTCTTAAGAATATGCTGAAAAGGAAATACCCCCCAATAAAAACCAGAAGGAAACTTTCTGTGAAACTGCTCTAGATCACGTGAAGTCCACTCGCCCAGTTGTTTCTGTTTTCATTGAGCAATATTCTAACACTGTTTCAGTTTAATCTGCTAAGGGTTACTGGGGAGTGCTTTGAGGCTTACGGTGAAAACGGAAATATCTTCAGATAGATACTGGAGAGATGATTTCTGAGCAGCTGCTTTGTGACATGTGCATTCCACTCACAGAGTTATACTTTTCTTCTCATAGAAGATTGAGGAATCCCACTTGGAGAAAAAGGTACCAGGGGACATTCCGGTGTATATGGATGGCTATGGTGATAAAGGAAATATCCTCTGACAAAAACTGGAAAGAAGCTTTCTGTGAAACTGCTTTGTGATAGATACATCTTTTCATCTCACATAAATAAAACTTCCTTTCTTTTACACGGTTTTGAAACTGCATCATGGACGGATTCGTGAAGGGACATTCGGGAGCACATTGAGGCCTGTGGGGAAATAGGAAATATCATCAGATAAAAATTGGATAGAAGCTTTCTGAGAAACTGCTTTGTGGTGTGTGCATTCCACTCAGGGACTTATACCTCTCTTCTCATAAGGCAGTGTTTGAACACTGTTCCTGAAAACTGAAAAAAATGTTGTTTTGCAATGCATTGAAGACTATGGGGAAAGTGAAATATCCTGAAATGAAATCCAGAAAGAAGCATTCCAAGAAACTGCTCGCTGACGTGTGCATTCATTTCAGAGAGATAAAGCTTACACTAAGTTGCCCAGTTTGGAAACTCTGTCTTTGAGGAATCTGTGAAGGGATATTAAGTGAGGCTCCGAGGTTTGTGGTGAGAAAGGAAACATCTTCTGATGAAAACTGGAGAGAAGCTTTCGGAACAACTACTTTGTGATGTGTATATTCATCGCATAGAGTTTAATCATTCTTTGGATTGAGCAGTTTGAAATCACTGTTTCTTTGGAACCTGAGACAGGACATTTGGGAAAGCTCCTAAGAATATCCTGAAAAAGAAATACCCTACGATAAAAATCAGAAGGAAACTTTCTGTGAAACTGCTCTAGGTCATGTGAAATGCACTCACACTGTTAAGGTTCTGTTTTCATTGAGCAGTATTCTAACACTGTTTTAGGTTAGTCAGCTATGGGATACTCATGAGTGCTTTGAGGCTTACGATGAAAACGGAAATATCTTCAGATAGATACTGGAGAGTAGATTTCCGAGAAGCTGTTTTATGACATGTACATTCCACTCACATAGTTATACTTTTCCTCTTATGGATGATTGTGGAATCCCATCTGGAGAAAAAGCTACCAAGGGACACTTGGGAACATATGGGTGGCTATGGTGAAAAAGGAATTCTCCTCAGACAAAAACTGTTAAGAAGCTTTCTGTGAAACTGCTTAGTGATAGATATGTCTATTCATCTCACATAGATAAAACTATCTTTGTGTTATGCAGTTTTGAGACTGCGACATGGACGGGATCGTGAAGGGAGATTCGGAAGCACATTCAGGCCTGTGGAGAAATAGGAAATATCTTCAGCTAAAAACTGGATAGAAGCTTTCTGAGAAACTGCTTTGTGATGTGTGCATTCCACTCAGGGAGTTATACCTCTTTTCTCATAAGGCAGTGTTTAAACACTGTTCCTGTAAAACTGAAAAAGTAATATTTCGGAGCACATGGAAGACTTTGGCGAAAAGTGAAATATCCTCAAATAAAACCCAGAAAGAAGCATTCCAAGAAACTGCTCTCTGATATGTGCATTCATTTCACAGAATTAAAGCTTACTCTACATTGCCCAGTTTGGAAACTCTGTCTTTGAGGAATCTGTGAAAGGATATTAAGTGGCGTCTGGACGTTTGTGGTGAGCAAGGAAATGTCTTCTGATGAAAACTGGGGAGAAGTTTTCAGAGCAACTGCTTTGTGATGTGTGTATTCATCTCGTAGAGTTAAACCATTCTTTGGATTGAGAAGTTTGAAATCACTGCTTTTGTGGTATCTGAGGAAGGACATTTGGGAATGCATTTTTGAATATGGAGAAAGAAATATCCTCCAATAAAAGCCAGAAGGACGCTTTCTGTGAAACTGTTGTGCATCGTGTTAATTACCCTCGCTCAATTAAACTTCTCTTTTCACTGAGCAGTTTTATAATGCTGTTTATTTTTAGCGTTTGAAGGGAAATTTGGCAGTACTGTGAGGCTTATGGTGAAAAAAGAAATATGTTCAGATAGAAACTGGAAAGAAGGTTTCTGTGAATCTAGTTTTTACCATGTTTATTTATCTCACATAGATAAAGCTTTCTTTACATTACGCAGCTTGGAAACTGTCATGGACGGATCCGCGAAGGGACATTTGGGAGCACATTCAGTACTATGGTGAAAATGGAAATATCTTCACATAAAAAGTGGAAAGAAGCTTTCTGTGAATCTGGTTTTTGCTAGGTTTATTCATCTCACATAGATAAAGATTTCCTTATATTACGCAGGTTGGAAACTCTGTCATAGGCAGATCAGCGAAGGGACATTTGGGAGCACATTCAGGACTGTGGTGATAATGGAAATATCTTCAGATAAAAACTTTAGAGAAGCATTCTGAGAAACTGCTTTGTGATGTGTACATTGCACTCAGGGAGTTATACCTCTTTTCTCATAAGGCAGTGCTTGAACATGTTTCCTGTAAAACTGAAAAAAGTGATATTTTGGAGTGCATTGAAGGCTATGGCGAAAATTGAACTATCCTCAAATAAAACCCAGAAAGAAGCATTCTAAAAAACTGCTCTCTGACATATACATTCATTTCACAGAGTTAAATCTTAATCTACATTGCCCAGTTTGGAAAATCTGTTTTTGAGGA
Source organism: Papio anubis (assembly GCF_008728515.1). Taxonomy (NCBI): domain Eukaryota; kingdom Metazoa; phylum Chordata; class Mammalia; order Primates; family Cercopithecidae; genus Papio; species Papio anubis. Next base: position 30,769 of record NW_022166110.1, on the reverse strand, counting down.
ATCTGCGAAGGGATATTAAGTGTCTCCCGGAGGCCTGTGGTGAGCAAGGAAATGTCTTCTGTTGAAAACTGTAGAGAAGCTTTCTGAGCAACTTTTTGTGATGTGTGTATTCATCTCATAGAGTTAAATCATTCTTTGTAATGAACAGTTTGAAATAACTGTTTCTTTGGAACCTGAGAAAGGCCATTTGGGAATGGTCTTTAACATATGCTGAAAAAGAAATACCCTCAGATAAAAACCAGAAGGAAGCTTTTTGTGAAACTGCTCTCAGTTGTGTGGATTCCACTCACACAGTTAAGCTTTTCTTTTCATTGAGCTGTATTCTAACACTTTGTTTAGTCTGCAAAGTGATATTTGGGAGCTCTTTGAGGCTTATGGTGAAAATGGAAATATCTCAGATAGAAACTGGAGAGAAGATTTCTGAGGAGCTGCTTTGTGACTTGTGCATTCTACTCTCAGGGTTACACCTTTTTCTCATAGAAGATTGGGGAATCCCTTTTGGATAAAAAGCTACCAAAGGACATTTGGGAGTATAAGGACGGCTACGGTGAAAAAGGAATTATCCTCAGACAAAAACTGGAAAGAAGCTTTCCATGAAACTACTTTGTGATAGATATGTTTATTCATCTCACATTGGTAAAACTTTCTATATGTTACGCAGTTTGCAAACTCCATCATGGACGGATCAGTGAAGGGACATTTGGGAGCACATACAGGCCCATGGTGAAAAAGGAAATATCTTCAGATAAAAAATTGGAGACGCTGTCTTAGAAATTGCTATGTGATCTGTGCATTCCAGTCAGGGAGTTATACCTCTTTTCTCATAAGACAGTGTTTGAACACTGTTCCTGTAAAACAGAAAAAGTGATTTTGCGGAGATCATTGAAGACTATGGCAAATAGTGAAATATCCTCAAATAAAACCCAGAAAGAAGGGTTCCAAGAAACTACTCTCTGATATGTGCATTCATTTCACAGAGTTAAAGCTTTCTGAGCAACTGCTTTGTGATATGTGTATTCATCTCCTAGAGTTAAATCATTCTTTGGATTGAACAGTTTGAAATCACTGTTTCTGTGGAATCTGAGAAAGGACATTTGGGAATGCTCTTTAGAATATTCTGAAAAGGAAACAACCTCAGATAGAAAGTAGAAGGAAGCCTTCTGTGAAACTGCTCTTTGAAGCATGAATTCCACACACAGAGTTAAGCTTCTCTTTTCTTTGAGCAGTATTCTAACACTTTTTTTGTTTAGTCTGCATCGGGATACTCAGGAGCGTTTTGAGGCTTGCGGTGAAAAAGGAAATATCTTCAGATAGCAACTGGAGAGAAACTTTCCCAGGAGCTGCTTTGTGATGTGTGCATTCCACTCACAGAATTTTACCTTTCGTCTCATAGAGGATTCGAGAAACCCCTTTGGAGAAAAAGCTACCAAGGGATATTTGAGAGTATATGGATGGTTATGGTGAAAAAGGAAATATCCTCAGACAACAACTGGAAAGAAACTTTCTGTGAAACGGGTTTGTGATAGATATGTTTATTCATCTCACATAGATAAAACTTTCCTTCTATTACGCAGTTTTGAAACGCCAACATGGACGGATTCACGAAGGGACGCTTGGGAGCACATTAAGGCCAATGGTGAATAAGGAAATATCTTCAGATAAAAACTGGAGAGACGCTTTCTGGGAAACTGCTTTGTGACCTGTGCATTCCACTCAGGGAGTTATACCTCTTTTATCATAAGGCAGTGTTTGAACACTGTTCCTGTAAAACTGAAAAAGTGATATTATGGAGCGCATTGAAGACCATGGCAAAAAGTGAAATATCCTCAAATAAAACCCAGAAAGAAGCATTCCAAGAAACTATTCTCTGATATGTGCATTCATTTCACAATGTTAAAGCAGACTCTACATTGCCCAGTTTGGAAACTCTGTCTTTGAGGAATCTGCAAAGTGATATTAAGAGGTTCCCAGAGGCCTGTGGTAAGGAGGGAAATGTCTTACGTTGAAAACTGGAGAGAAGCTTTCTGAGCAGCTGCTTTGTGATGTGTGTATTATTCACATAGAGTTAAATCATTCTTTGGATTGAAGAGTTTGAAATCACTGTTTCTGTGGAATCTGAGAAAGGATATTTGGGAATGCTCTTTAGAATATGTTGAAAAAGAAATACCCTCAGATAAAAAACAGAAGGAAGCTTTCTGTGGGACTGCTCTGTGTCATGTGAATTCCACTACAGAGTTCAGCTTCTCTTCTCATTGAGCAGTATTCTAACACTGTTTTTCTTTAGTCTGTAAAGGGATATTCGGGAGTACTTTGAGGCTTATGGTGAAAATGGAAATATTTTCAGATAGAAACAGGAGAGAAGCTTTCCGAGGAGCTGCTTTGGGACGTGTGCACTCCACTCAAAGAGTTTTACCTTTCTTCTCATAGAGGATTGGGGAATCCCTTTTGGAGAAAAAGCTACCATGGAACTTTTGGGAGTATATGGATGGCTATAGTTAAAAAGGAAATATCAACAGACAAAAACTGGAAAGAAGTTTTCTGTGCAACTGTTTTGTGATAGATATGCTTATTGATTTCCCATAGATAAAACCTTTTTATATTATGCAGTTAGGAATCTCCTTCATGGACGGATCCACAAAGAGACACTCGGGAGCACATTCAGGCCTATGGTGAAAAAGGAAATATCTTCAGATAAAAACAGGAGAGAAACTCTGAGAAACTATTTTGTAACGTGTGCATTCCACTGAGGTAGTTATACCTCTTTTCTCATAAGACAGTGTTTGAACACTGTGCCTGTAAAACTGAAAAAGTGATATTTCAGAGCACTTTAAAGACTAGGGCCAAAAGTGAACTATCCTCAAATAAAATCCAGAAGGAATTCTTCTAAGAAATTGCTCTCTTATATGTGCATTTATTTCACAGAGATAAAGCTTAATCTATGTTGCCCAGTTTGGAAAGTCTCTCTTGAGGAGTCTGCAAAGGGATATTAATTGGCGCCCAGAGGCCTGTGTGAGCAAGGAAATATCTTCCGTTGAAAACTGGAGAGAAGCTTTCTGAGCAACTGCTTTGTGACATGTGTATTCATCTCATAGAGTTAAATCATTCTTTGGAATAAGCATTTTGAAATCACTGTTCCTATGGAATCTGAGTTAGGACATTTGGGAATGCTCCTTAGAATATGGAGAAAGAAATATCCTCAGATAAAAATCAGAAGGAAGATTTCTTTGAAACTGCTATGTATCGTGTGAATTCCTCTCGCTCAGTTAAGGTTCTCTTTTCATTGACCAGTTCTCTAACACTGTTTATGTTTAGCATTCGAAGGGATATTCGGAAGCACTAGAGACTTAAGGTGAAAAAGGAAATATGTTCAGATAGAAACTGGGGAGAAGCTTTAAGAGGAACTGCTTTGTGACGTGTGCATTCCACTCACAGTGTTATACCTCTCTTCTCATACAGCATCGGGGAAGCCCTTTTGGAGGAAAAGGTACCAAGGGATATTCGGAGGCATATTGACGAACATGGTGAAAAGGGAAATAGCCTCAGACTAAAACTGGAAAGAAGCTTTCTGTGAAACTGCTCTGTGATATGTGTATTCTTCTCACATAGGTAAAACTTTCTTTACATTACGCAGCTTGGGACCTCTGTCATGGACGTATCCACGAAGGGATATTTGGGATCACATTCTGGCCTATGGTGAAAAAGGAAATACCATCAGATAAAAACTGCAGAGAAGCTTTGTGAGAAACTGCTTGGTAAAGTGTGCATTCCACTCAGGGATTTATACCTTTCTTCTCATAAGGCACTGTTTGAACACTGTTTCTGTAAAAGTAAAAAAGTGATGTTCAGAGCACGTTGAAGACTATGGCAGGAAGTGAAATGTCATCCAATAAAACCAAGAAAGAAGTGTTCCAAGAAACTACTCTCTGACATGTCCATTCATTTCACAGAGTTAAAGCTTACTCTACATTTCCCAGTTTGGAAAGTCTATCTTTGAGGATTCTGGGAAGGGATATTAAGTGACAACAGGAAGTCTGTGGCGAGCAAGGAAATGTCTTCCATTGAATATTGGAGAGAAGCTTTCTGAGCAACTCTTTTGTGATGTTTGTATTCATCTCATAGTGTTCAACCATTCTTTGGATTGAGCAGTTTGAAATCACACTTCCTGTGGAATCTGAGAAAGGACATTTGGGAACACACTTTAGAATATCCAGAAAAAAAATAATCTCAGATAGAAACCTGAAGGGAGTTTTCTGTGAAACTGCTCTGTGTCATGTGAATTCCACTCACACAGTTAAGCTTCTGTTTTCATTGAGCAGTATTCTAACACTGTTTTTGTTTAGTCTGCAAGGGGATATTCGGGAGCGCTTTGAGGCTTAAGGTGAAAAAGGAAATGTCTTCAGATTGAAACTGGAGAGAAGTTTTCCGAAGAGATGCTTTGTGACATGTGCGTTCCACTCACAGAATTGTACCTTTCTTCTCATAGAGGATTTGGGAATCCCTTTTGGAGAAAAAGCTACCAAGGGATATTAGGGAGCATATGGATGGCTATGGTGAAAAAGAAATATCCTCAGGCAAAAACTGGAAAGAAGATTTCCGTGAAACTGTTTTGTGTTAGGTATGTTTATTCATCTCACACAGATGCATCTTTCCTTATACTACGCAGGTTGGAAATTTTGTCTTGGATGGATCCACGAAGGGACATTAGAGAACACATTCAGCTCTAGGGAGAAAAAGAAGATATCTGCAGACATAAACTGGATGGAAGCTTTCTTAGAAACTGCTTTGTGATGTGTGCATTCCACTCAGGGAGTTATATGACTTTTCTCCTAAGGCAGTGTTTGAACACTGTTCCTGTAAAAACAAAAATGTAATATTTCGTAGCGCATAGAAGACTATGGTGAAAAGTGAAATATCCTGAAATAAAACCCAGAAAGAAGCATTTCAAGAAACTGCTCTTTGACATGTGCATTCATTCAGAGGGTTAAAGATTACTCTACATTTCCCAGTTTGAAAAGTCTGTTTTTGAGGATTCTACAAAGGGATATTAAGTGGCAACCGGAGGCCTGTGGCAAGTAAGGAAATGTCTTTTGTTGAAAACTGAAGAGAAGCTTTCAGAACCACTGCTTTGTGATGTGTGTATTCATCTCATAGAGTTAAATCAGTCTTTGGATTGAGCAGTTTGAAATCACTCTTTGTGTGGAACCTGAGAAAGGACATTTGGGAACGCTCTAAAGAATATTCTGAAAAAGAAATACTCTCTGATAAAAACCCGAAAGAAGCTTTCTGTGAAACTGCTTTGTGTCTTGTGAATTCCACTTGTTGAGATAAGCTTCTGTTTTCATTGAGCAGTATTCTAACCCTGTTTTAGTTTAGCCCGCTAAGGGATACTCAGGAGCACTTTGAGGCTTATGGTGAAAACAGAAATATCTACAGATAGATGCTGGAGAGAAGATTTCCTAGGAGCTGCTTTGTGATGTGTGCATTCCACTCACAGAGTTATACTTTTCTTCTCATAGAGGATTGGGGAATCCCTTTTGGAGAAAAAGCTACCACGGGACATTTGGAAGTATATGGTCGGCTATGGTGAAAAAGGAAATATCCTCAGACAAAAACTGGAAAGAAGGTTTCTGTGAAACTGCCTTGTGATAGATATGTTTATTCATCTCACATAGATAAAACTTTCCTTCTATTACGCAGTTTTGAAACTCCGACATGGACGGATTCATGAAGGGACACTCGGGAGCACATTCAGGCCAATGGTGAAAAAGGAAATATCTTCAAATGAAAACTAGAGAGAAGCTTTCTGAGAAACTGCTTTGTGATGTGTGCATTCCACTCAGCGAGATTTACCTCTTTATTCATAAGGCTGTGTTTGAACACAGTTCTTGTGAAACCGAAAAAGTGATATTTTGGAGTGCATTGAAGGCTATGCAAAAACTGAAATATCCTCAAATAAAACCCAGAAAGAAGCGTTTCAGAAACTGCTCTCTGATATGTGCATTCATTTCACAGAGTTAAAGCTTACTCTACGTTGTCCAGTTTGGAAACTCTGTCTTTGAGGAATCTGTGAATGGATATTAAGTGGCACCCAGCGACTTGTGGTGAGCAAGGAAACGTCTTCCAATGAAAACTGGAGAGAAGCTTTCTGAGCAACTGCTTTGTGATGTGTGCATTCATCTCATAGAGTTCAACCATTCTTTGGACTGAGCAGTTTGAAATCACTGTTTTCGTGGAATCTGAGGAAGGGCATTCGTGAACGCTCCTTAGAATATGGAGAAAGAAATATCCTCAGGTAAATCCAGAAGGAAGCTTTCTTTGAAACTGCTCTGTGTCATCTTAATTCCTCTCACTTAGTTAAGTCTCTCTTTTCATTGAGCAGTTTTCTAACCCTGTTTATGTTTAGCGTGTGAAGGGATATTCAGGACCGCTTTGAGGCTTGAAAAAGGAAATATGTTCTGACTGAAACTAGAGAGAAGTTTTCCAAGGAACTGCTTTGTGACGTGTGCATTCCACTCAAAGTGTTATACCTCTCTTCTCATACAGTATCGGGGAAACCCTTTTGGAGAAATACTTACCAAGTGATATTCAGGAGCATGTTGATGCCTATGGTGAAAAGGGAAATAGCCTCAGACAGAAACTGGAAAGGAGCTCATTATGAAACTCCTCTGTGATATGTGTATTCATCTCACATAAATAAAGTTTTCTTTACATTACACATCTTGGAAACTCTATCATGGACGGAACCACGAAGGGACATTCGGGAGGGCATTCAGCACTATGGTGAAAAAGGAAATATGTTCAGATAAAAACGGGAGAGAAGCTTTCTGTGAATCTGCTTTTTGCTATGTTTATTCATCTCACATAGATAAAGCTTTCTTTACATTACACAGCTTGGAAACTCTGTCATGGACGGATCCATGAAGGGAAATTGGGGAGCACCTTCAGGACTATGGTGAAAATGGAAATATCATCAGATAATTACTGCAGAGAAGCTTTCTGAGAAACTGCTTTGTGATGTGTGCATTCCACTCAGGGAGTTTTACCTCCTTTCTCATAAGGCAGTGTTTGAACACTGTTCCTGTAAAACCAAAAAAGTGATATTTTGGAGTACATTGAAGACTATGGTGAAAAGTGAGGTATCCTCAAATAAAACCCAGAAAGAAACGTTCCAAGAAACTGCTCTCTGATATGTGCATTCACTTCACAGAATTAAAGCGTACACTACATTGCCCAGTTTGCAAACTCTGTCTTTGAGGAATATGCGAAGGGATATTAAGTGACGCCCCGCAGACCTGTGGTGAGTAAGGAAATGTCTTCCCATGAAAACTGGAGAGAAGTTTCTGAGCAACTGCTTTGTGATGTGTGTATTCATCTCATAGATTTATACCATTCCTTGGATTGAACAGTTTGAAATCACTGTTTCTGTGGTATCTCAGGAAGGACATTTGGGAACACTCTTTGGATAATGGAGAAAGAAATATCCTCAGATGCGAACCAGAAGGAAGCTTTCTGTGAAACTGCCTCGGTCATGTGATTTCCACTCACACAGTTAAACTTCTCTTTTTATTGAGCAGTATTCTAACACTGTGTTTAGTCTGTGAAGGGATATTCGGGTGCACTTTGAGGCTTATGGTGAAAATGGAAATATCTTCAAATAGACACTAGAGAGAAAATTTCTGAGGAACTACTTTGTGACGTGTGCATTCCATTCACAGACTTATACCTTTCTTCTCATAGAGGATTGGGGAATCCCTTTTGGAGAAAAGCTACCAAGGGACGTTGGGGAGTATATAGATGGCTATTGTGGAAAAGGAATTATCCTCAGACAAAAACAGGAAAGAAGCTTTCTGAGAAACTGCTTTGTGATAGATATGTTTATTCATCTCACATAGATAAAACTTTCTTTATATTACGCAGTTTGGAAACTCCATCAAGGACAGATCCGCAAAGGGACATTTGGGAGCACTTTCAGGCCTATGGTGAAAACGGAAATCTCTTCATATAAAAATTGGAGAGAAGCTTTCTGAGAAACTACTTTGTGATGTGTGCATTACCTCTTTTCTCATAAGGCAGTGTTTCAACAGTGTTCCTGTAAAACCGAAAACGTGATATTTCATAGCACATTGAAGACTATGATGAAAAGAGAACTCTCCTCAAATAAAACCCAGAAAGAACTGTTCCAAGAAACTGCTCTCTGATATGTGCATTCATTTCACAGAATTAAATCTGACTCTACATTACCCAGTTTGGAAACTCTGTCTTTGAGGAATCTGTGAAGGGCTATTAAGTGGCTCCCAGAGGACTGTGGTGAGCAAGGAAATGTCTTCCTTTGAAAACTGGAGAGCAGCTTTCTGAGCAACTGCTTTGTGACGTGTGTATTCATCTCATAGAATTAAACCATTCTTTGGGTTGAGCAGCTTGAAATCACTTTTTCTGTGGTATCTGAGGAAGACATTTGGGAACACTCTTTGGGATATGGAGAAAGAAATATCCTCAAATGAAAACCAGAAGGAAGCTTTCTGTGATACTGCTCTCAGTCATGTGATTTCCACTCACCCAGTTAAGCCTCTCTTTTCATTGAGCAGTATTCTAACACTGTTTTTAGTCTGCGAAGGGATATTCAGGAATGCTTTGAAGCTTATGGTGAAAACGGAAATATTTTCAAATAGACACTAGAGAGAAGCTTTCGGAGTAGCTGCTTGGTGACGTGTGCATTCCACTCACAGAGTCATACTTTTTTTCTCATAGAGGATTGAGGAATCCTGTCTGGAGAAAAAGTTACCAAAGGACATTCAGGAGTATACAGACGGCTATTGTGAAAAAGGAATTATCCTCAGACAAAAATGGGTAAGAAGCTTTCTGGGAAACTGCTTTGTGATAGATATGTTTATCCATCTCACATAGATAAAACTTTCTTTATATTACGCAGTTTGGAAACTCCATCAAGGACAGATCCACAAAGGGACATTCGGGAGCACTTTCAGGCCTATGGTGAAAACGGAAATCTCTTCATATAAAAATCGGAGAGAAGATTTCTGAGAAAATACTTTGTGATGTGTGCATTCCACTCAGGGAGATAAACCTCTTTTCTCATTAGGCAGTGTTTCAACACTGTTTCTGTAATACCAAAAACGTGATATTTCGTAGCGCATTGAAGACTACGGTGAAAAGAGAACTCTCCTCAAATAAAACCCAGAAAGAAACGTTCCAAGAAACTGCTCTCTGATATGTGCATTCATTTCACAGAAATAAAGCTTACTCTACATTGCCTAGTTTGGAAACTCTGTCTCTTAGGAATCTGCAAAGGGATATTAAGTGGCTCCCACGGGACTGTGGTGAGAAAGGAAATGTCTTCCTTTGAAAACTGGAGAGAAGCTTTCTGAGCAACTGCTTTGTGGTGTGTGGGTTCAGCTCATAGAGTTAAACCATTCTTTGGATTGAGCCCTTTGAAATCACTGTTTCTTTGCAATCTGAGGAAGGACATTTGAGAATGCTCTTTAGAATATGGAGGACTAAATATCCTCAGATAAAAACAAGAAGGACGCTTTCTGTGAAACTTCTGTGTGTCATGTGAATTCCTCTCACTCACTTAAGCTTCTCTTGCCTTGCCCAGTTTTCATACTGTTTATGTTTAGCATGCAAAGGGATGTTCAGGAGTGCTTTCAGGCTTACAGTCAAAAAGGAAATACCTTCAGATAGAAAATGGAGAGAAGCTTTCCGAGGAACTGCTTTGTGATGTGTGCATTCCACTCAGAGTGTTATACTTCTCTACTCATACAGCATCGTGAAAACATTTTGGACAAAAAGGTACCAAGGGATATTTGGGAGCATATTAAGGCCTATGGTGAAAAAGAAAATAGCCTCAGACAAAAACTGGAAAGAAGCTTTCTGTGAAACTAATCTGTGATATGTGTATTCATCTCACATAGATAAAGCTTTCTTTACATTATGCAGCTTGGAAACTCTGTCATGGACGGATCCGTGAAGGGACATTTTGGAGCACATTCAGGTGTATGGTGAAAATGGAAATATCTTCAGATAATTACTGCAGAGAAGCTTTCTGAAAAACTGCTTTGTGATGTGTGCATTCCACTCAGGGAGTTATACCTCTTTTCTCATCAGGCGGTGTTTGAACACTGTTCCTGTAAACCGAAAAAGTGATATTCTGGAGTGCATTGAAGACTATGGTGAAAAGTGAACTATCCTCAAGTGAACCCCAGAAAGAAGCATTCCAAGAAACTGCTCTCTGATATGCGCATTCACTTCACAGAATTAAAGTGTACTCTACATTTTCCAGTTTGCAAACTCTGTCTTTGAGGAATATGTGAAGGGATATTAAGTGGCACTCCAGAGGCCTGTGGTGAGAAAGGAAATGTCTTCCCTTGAAAACTGGAGAGCAGCTTTCTGAGCAACTGCTTTGTGATGTGTGTATTCATCTCATAGAGTAAAACTATTCCTTGGATTGAGCAGTTTGAAATCACTGTTTCTGTGGTATCTCAGGAAGGACATTTGGGACCGTTCTTTGGAATATGGAGAAATAAATACCCTTAGATGAAAACCAGAAAGAAACTTTCTGTGAAACTGCTGTGTGTCATGTGAATTCCTCTCACTCAGTTAAGCTTCCCTTTTCATTTAAGAGTTTTCTAATACTGTCTATGTTTACTGTGCGAAGGGATATTCGGAAGCACTTTGAGTCTCACAGTGAGAAAGGAAATATGTTCAGATAGAAACTGGAGAGAAGGTTTCGGAGGAACTGCTTTGTGACATGTGCGTTTCACTCACAGTATTGTACGTCTCTTCTCATACAGCATCTGGGAAACCCTTTTGGCGAATAAGGTACCAAGGGATATCTGGGAGCATATTGACGCCTACGGTGGAAAGGAAAAGAGCCTCAGACAGAAACTGGAAAGAAGCTTTCTATGGGACTGCTCTGTGATATCTGAATTCATCTCACATAGATAAAGCTTTCTTTATATTATGCAGCTTGGAAACTCTGTCATGAACGGATTCGTGAAGGGACATTCAGGAGCACATTCAGGATTCTGGTGAAAATGGAAATATCCTCAGATAAAAAGTGGAGAGAAACATTCTGAGAAACTGCTTTGTGATGTGTACATTGCACTCAGGGAGTTATACCACTTTTTTCATAAGGTAGTGTTTGAACATGGTTCCTGTAAAAACAAAAAGGTGATATTTCGGAGCACATTGAAGACTATGGTGAAAATTGAACTATTCTCAAGTAAAATCCAGAAAGAAGCGTTCCAAGAAGCAGCTGTCTGATATGTGCATTCATTTCACAGAGTTAAATCTTACTCTACATTGCCCAGTTTGGAAACTCTGCTTTTGAGGAATCTGCGAAGTGATATTAAGTGTCCCCTGGAGGCCTGTGATGAGTAAGGAAATGTCTGCTGTTGAAAACTGGAGAGAAGCTTTCTGAGCAACTGCTTTGTGATGTGTGTATTCATCTCATAGAGTTAAATCATTCTTTGGATTGAGCAGTTTGAAATCACTGTTTCTTTGGAACTTGAGAAAGGCCATTTGGAAACAGTCTTTAGCATATGCTGAAAAAAAAAAATACCCTCAGATAAAAACCAGAAGGAAGCTGTCTGTGAAATTGCTCTCGGTCGTGTGAATTCCACTCACACATTTCAACTTCTCTTTTCATTGAGCAGTATTCTAACACTGTTTTTGTTTAGTCTGCAAAGTTATATTCGTTAGCACTTTGAGGCCTATGGTGAAAACGGAAATATCTTCAGACAGAAACAGGGAAGAAGCTTTCTGAGGAGCTGCTTTGTGACATGTGCATTTCACTCACAGAGATATACATTTCTTTGCTTCGAGGATTGGTGAACCTCTTTTGGAGAAAAAGCCACCAAGGGACATTCGAGAGTGTATGGACAGCTATTGTGAAAAAGGAAATATCCTCAGAGAAAAACTGGAAAGAAGCTTTGTGTGGAACTTCTTTGTGATAGATATGTTTATTAATCTCACATAGATAAAACTTTCTTTATGTTACGCAGTGTGGAAATTCCGTCATGGACGGATCGGCGAAGGGACATTCACGAGCACATTCAGGCCTATGGTGAAAAAGGAAATATCTTCAGACAAAAAATTGAGAGAAGCTTTCTTAGAAATTGCTGTCTGATGTGCATTCCACTCAGGGAATTACACCTCTTTTCTCATAAGGTAATGTTTGAATACTCTTCCTATAAAACCGAAAAAGTGATATTTCGGAGATCATTGAAGACTATGGCAAAAAGTGATATATCCTCAAATAAAACCCAGGAAGAAGCATTCCAAGAAACAGTTCTTTGATTGTGCATTCATTTCACAGAATTAAAGATTAGTCTACATGGCCTAGCTTGGATATTCTGTCTTTTAGGAATCTGCAAAGGAATATTTAGTGGCGCCCAAGGCCTGTGGTGAGCAAGAAATTGTCTTCCAATGAAAACGGGAGAGAAATTTTCTGAGAAACTGCTTTGTGATGTGTGCATTCATCTCATAGAGTTAAATCATTCTTTGGATTGAGCAGTTTGAAATCACTGTTTCTTTGGAACTTGAGAAAGGCCATTTGGAAACAGTCTTTAGCATATGCTGAAAAAGAAATACCCTCAGATAAAAACCAGAAGGAAGCTTTCTGTAAAACTGTTCTCAGTCATGTGAATTCCACTCACACAGTTCAACTTCTCTTTTCATAGAGCAGTATTCTAACACTGTTTTTGTTTATTCTGTGAAGTGATATTCGTTAGCACTTTGAGGCTTATGATGAAAACCGAAATATCTTCAGACAGAAACTGGGAAGGAGCGTTCCGAAGAGCTGCTTTGTGACGTGTGCATTCCACTCACAGAGATATAAGTTTCTTCGCTTAGAGGATTGGTGAACTTCTTTTGGAGAAAAAGCCACCAAGGGACATTCAGGAGTATGTGGACGGATATAGTGAAAAAGGAAATATCCTCAGACAAAAACTGGAAAGAAGCTTTCTGTGAAACTGCTTTGTGATAGACATGCTTATTCATTTCACATAGATAAAACTTTCTTTATGTTACGCAGTTTGGAAACTCCATCATGGACGGATTGGCGAAGGGACATTCGGGAGCACATTCAGGCCTATGCTGAAAAAGGAAATATCTTCAGATAAAAAATTGGAGAGAAGCTTTCTTAGAAATTGCTGTGTGATGTGTGAATTCCACTCAGGGAATTATACCTTTTTTCTCATAAGGCAGTGTTTGAATACTGTTCCTGTAAAACCGAAAAACTGATATTTCAGAGATCCTTGAAGACTGTGGCGAAAAGTGAAATATCCTCAAATAAAACCCAGGAAGAAGCATTCCAAGAAACTGCTCTTTGATATGTGCATTCTTTTCTCAGAGGTAAAGATTACTCTACATTGCCCAGCTTGGAAATTCTGTCTTTGAGGCATCTACGAAGGAATATTTAGTGGCGCCCAAGGCCTGTGGTGAGCAAGGAATTGTCTTCCAATGAAAATGGGACAGAAACTTTCTGAGCAACTGCTTTGTGATCTGTGTATTCATCTCATAGAGATAAACCATTCTTTGGATAGAGCAGTTTGAAATCACTGCTTCTGTGGAATCTGAGGAAGGACATTGGGAATGCTATTTAGAATATGGAGAAAGAAATATCGTCAGGTAAAAACCAGAAGGAAGCTTTCTGTGAAAATGCTCTGTGTCTTGTGAATTCCTCTCACTCAATTAAGCTTCTCTTTTCAATGAGCAGTTTTAAAACATGGTTTATGTGTGGCATGCGAAGGGGTATTCGAGAGGGCTTTGATGCTTACAGTGAAAAAGGAAATATGTTCAGATAGAAACTGGAGAGAAGCTTTCCGATGAACTGCTTAGTGACGTGTGCATTCCACTAACAGTGTTACACCTCTCTTCTCACACAGCATCGGGGAAACCCTTTTGGACAAAAAAGTAACAATGGATATTTGGGAGCATATTGATGAATATGGTGAAAAGGGAAATAGCCTCAAAGAAAAGCTGGAAAGAAGCTTTCTGTGAAACTGCTCTGTGCTATGTGTATTCATCTCACATTGATAAAGATTTCTTTACATTACGCAGCTTGCAAACTCTGTCATGGACGGATTCACAAAGGGACATTCGGGAGGAAATTCTGGACTATGGTGAAAAAGAAAATATCTTCAGATAAAACCTGGAAAGAAGCTTTCTGTGAATCTATTTTATGCTATGCTTATTAATCTCTCATAGATAAAGCTTTCTTTACATTACGCAGCTTGGAAACACCGTCATGGACGGAATCTCAAAGGGACATTCGGGAGCACATTCAGGCCTATGGTGGAAAAGGAACGATCTTCAGATAAACCCGGAGATAAGTCTTCTGAGAAACTGCTTTCTGATGTGTGCATTCCACTCAGGGAGTTATACCTCTTTTCTCATAAGACAGTGTTTGAACATTGTTCCTGTAATACCAAAAAAGTTATATTTTGGAGTGCATTGAAGACTATGGAGAAAAGTGATCTGTCCTCAAATAAAACCCAGAAAGAAGCGTTCCAAGAAATTGCTCTCAGATATGTGCATTCACTTCACAGAGTCAAAGCTTACTCCACATTGCCCAGTTTGGAAAGTCTCTTTTTGAGGAATCTGCGAAGTTATATCAAGTGGCGCTCAGAGACCTGTGTTGAGCAAGGAAATGTCTTCTGTTGAAAACTGGAGAGAAGCTTTCTGAGAAACTGCTATGTGATGTGTGCATTCCACTCAGGGAGATATACCTGTTTTCTCATAAGGCAGTGTTTCAACAATGTTCCTGTAAAACCGGAAACATGATATTTCATAGTGCTTTGAAGACTATGGTGAAAAGAGAACACTCCTCAAATAAAACCCGAAAAGAAGCGTTCCAAGAAACTGCTCTCTGATATGTGCATTCATTTCACAGAATTAAAGCTTACTCTACATTGCCCAGTTTGGAATCGCTATCTTTGAGGAATCCACGAAGGGATATTAAGTGGCTCCCAGAGGTCTGTGGTGAGCAAAGAAATGTCTTCCATTAAAAACTGTAGAGAAGATTTGTGAGCAACTGCTTTGTGGTATGTGTATTCATCTCATAGAGATAAACCATCCTTTGGATTGATCTGTTTGAAAAACACTGTTTCTGTGGAATCTGAGAAATGACATTTGGGAACTCTCTTTAGAATATGGAAAACTCAATATCCTCAGATAAAAACAAGAAGGATGCTTTCTGTGAACCTGTTGTCTGTCCTGTGAATTCCTCTCTCCCAGTTAAACTTCTGTTGCATTGATCAGTTTTCATACTTTCATGGACGGATCCGTGAAGGGAAATTTGGGAGCACATTCAGGACTGTGTTGAAAAAGGAAATATCTTCAGATAAAAACTGGAAAGAAGTTTCTGTGAATCGACTTTTTGCTATGTTTATTCATCTCACATAGATAAAGCTTTCTTTACATTACACAGCATGGAAACTCCGTCATGGACCGATCCACGAAGGGATATTAGGAATCACATTCATGCCTATGGTGAAATAGGAAATATCTTCAGATAAAAACTGGAGAGAAGCTTTCTGAGAAACTGCTTTGTGGTGTGTACATTTCACTCAGCGAGTTTTGCCTCTTTTCTCATACGGCAGTGTTTGAACACTGTTCATGCAAAACCGAAAATGTGATACATCGGAGTGCATTGAAGACTATGGCGAAAAGTGAAATATCCTCAAATAAAACCCAGACAGAAGCATTCCAATAAACTGCTCTCTGATATATGCATTCATTTCACAGTGGTAAAGCTTACTCCATGTTGCCCAGTTTGGAAACTCTGTCTTTGTGGAATCTGAGAAGAGATATTAAGTGGCGCCCAGAGGCTTGTGGTGAGCAAGGAAACGTCTTCCGATGAAAACTGGAGAGAATCTTTCTGAGCAACTGCTATGTGATGTGAGTTTTCAATTAACAGAGTTAAACCATTTTTGAATGAGCAGTTTGAGGTCACTGTTTTTGTGGAATGTGAGGAAGGACATTTGGGAATGCACCTTGAAATATGGAGAAAGAAATATCCTCTGGTAAATTCCAGAAGAAGCTTTCTGTGAAACTGCTGTGTGTCGTCTTAATTCTTCTTGCTAAGTTAAGCCTCTCTTTTCATTGAGCAGTTTTCTAACCCTGTTTATGTTTAGCGTGTGAAGAGATATTCGGGAGCACTTTGAGGTTTACGGCGAAAAAGGAAATATGTTCAGACCGAAACTGGAGACAAGCTTTCTGAGAAACTGCTTTGTGACGTGTGCATTTCACTCACAGTGTTGTAAAGCTTTCGTTACATTATGCAGCATGGAAACTCAGTCATGGATTGATCCATGAACGGATATTAGGATCACATTCAGGCCTATGATGAAAAGGGAAATATCGTCAGATAAATCCTGGAGAGAAGGTTTCTGAGAAACTACTTTGTGATGTATTCATTCCACTCAGGGAGTTATAACTTTCTTCTTATAAGGCACTGCTTGAACAATGTTCCTGTAAAACTAAAAAAGTGATGCTAGAGCACATTGAAGACTATTGCAAAAAGTGAAATGTCGTCAAATAAAACCCAGTAAGAGGAATTCCAAGAAACTGCTCTCTGACATGTCCATTCATTTCACAGAGGTAAAGCTTACTTTATATTTCCCAGTTTGGAAAGTCTGTCTTTGAGGATTCTGCGAAGGGATATTAAGTGGTAACCATAGGCCTGTGGCAAGCAAGGAAATCTCTTCCGCTGAAAATTAGAGAGAAGTTTTCTGAGCCACTCTTTTGTGATGTTTGTATTCATCACATAGAGTTACATCATTCTTTAGATTGAGCACTTTGAAATCACTGTTTCTGTGGCATCTGAGAAAGGACATTTGGGAACACTCTTTAGAACATGCTGAAAAAGAAACAACTGCAGATAGAAACCAGAAGGAAGTTTTTTGTGAAACTGCTTTCTGTCATGTGAATTCTGCTCACACAGTTAAGCGTCTCTTTTCATTGAGCAGTATTCTAACACTTTTTTTGTTTAGTGTGCGAAAGGATATTCAGGAGTGCTTTGAGGCTTATGCTGAAAAAGGAAATACCTTTGGATGGAAAGTTAAGAGAAGCTTTCCAAAGAGCTGTTTTGTAACATATGTATACCACTCACAGAGATATTCTTTTCTTCACTTAGAGAATTGGGGAATCTCCTTTGGAGAAAAAGCTACCAAGGGACATTCGGGAGTATGTGGATGACTATGGTGAAATTGGAAATATCCTCAGACAAAAACCGGAAAGAAGATTTCTGTCAAACTGCTTTGTGATAGATATGTTTATTCATCTTACATAGATAAAACTTTCTTTATATTATGCAGTTTTGAAACTCCGTCATGGACGGATTCACGAAAGGATATTCAGGAGCTCATTCAGGCCTGTGGGGAAATAGGACATATCTTCAGATAAAAACTGGAGAGAAGCTTCCTGAGAAACTGTTTGTGATGTGTGCATTCCACTCAGGGAGTTATACCTCTTTTCTCACTAGGCAGTGTTTGAACACTGTTCCTGTAAAACTGGAAAAGTGACACTTTGCAACACATTGAAGACTATGGCGAAAAGTGAAATATCCTGATATAAAACCCAGAAAGAAGCGTTCCAAGAAACTGCTCTCTGACGTGTGCATGCATTTCAGAGGGTT
Source organism: Papio anubis (assembly GCF_008728515.1). Classification (NCBI taxonomy): domain Eukaryota; kingdom Metazoa; phylum Chordata; class Mammalia; order Primates; family Cercopithecidae; genus Papio; species Papio anubis. Next base: position 13,113 of record NW_022166110.1, on the reverse strand, counting down.
AAAGCTTACACTATGTTAGCCAGTTTGGAAACTGTGTCTTTGAGGAATCTGTGAAGGGATATTAAGTGGCGCTCAGAGGCTTGTGTTGAGAAGGGAAACGTCTTCCAATGAAAACTGGAGAGAAACGTTCAGAGCAACTGCTTTGTGATGTGTGTATTCGTCTCACAGAGTTAAATCATTCTTCGGATTCAGCAGTTTGAAATCACTGTTTCTGTGGAACCTGAGAAAGGACATTTGGGAACATTCTTTAGAATATGTTGGGGAAAAAAACACCCTCTGATAAAAACCAGAAGGAAACTTTCTGTGAAACTGCTCTAGGTCACGTGAATTCCACTCACACAGTTAAGCTTCTGTTTTCATTGAGCTGTATTCTAACACTGTTTTTAGTTAGTCAGCTAAGGGATACTCGGGAGCATTTTGAGGCTTCCGTGAATACGGAAATATCTTCAGATAGAAAGATCTGAAAATTTTTCCAAGGAGCTGCTTTTTGATGTGTGTATTCCACTCACAGAGTTACACTTTTCTTTTCATAGAGTATTGGGGCATCCCGTTTGGAGAAAAAGCTACCACGGGACATTCGGGAGAATATGGACGGCTGTGGTGAAAAAGGAAATATCCTTAGACAAACTGGAAAGAAGATTTCTATGCAACTGCCTTGGTATAGATATGTCTATTCATATCACATAGATAAAACTTTCTTTCCATTACGCAGTTTTGAAGCTGCGTCATCGACAGATTCTCGAAGGGATATTCGGGAGCACTTTCAGGCCAGTGGGGAAATAGAAAATATCTTCAGATAAAAACTGGAGAGAAACTTTCGGGGAAACTGCTTTATGATGTGTGCATTCCACTCAGGGAGTTACACCTCTTTTCTCATAAGGCAGTGTTTGAACACTGATCCTGTAAAGCAGAAAAAGTGATATTTTGCAGTGCTTTTAAGACTATGGCGAAAAGTGAAATATCCTCAAATAAAACCCAGAAAAAAGCATTCCAAGAAACTGCTCTCTGACGTGTGCATTCATTTCAGAGAGTTGAAACTTACACTACGCTGCCCAGTTTGGAAACTCTGTCTTTGAGGAGCCTGGGAAGGGATATTTAGTGGCACCTGGATGCTTGTGGTAAGAAAGGAAACATTTTCCGATGAAGAGTGGAGAGAAGATTAAGGAGCAACCGCTTTGTGATGTGTGAATTCATCTCATAGAGTTATATCATTCTTTGGATTGAGCAGTTTGAAATCACTGTTTCTGTGTATCCTCCTAAAGGTTATTTGGGAACACTCTTAATAATACGCTAAAAAAGTAATACACTCAGATAAAAACCAGAAGGAAAGTTTCTGTGATACTGCTCTAGGTCACGTGAAGTCCACTCTTACAGTTAAGCTTCTGTTTTCATTGATCTGTGTTTTAGGTTAGTCAGCTAAGGGACACTAGGGAGCGCTTTGAGGCTTATGGTGAAAACAGAAATATCTTCAGATATATATTGAAGAGAAGATTTCCATGGAGCTGCTTTGTGACGTGTGCATTGCACTCACAGAGTTATACTTTTCTTCTCATAGAGGATTGGGGAATCCCGCTTGGAGAAAAAGCTACCAGGGGACATTCGGAAGTATATGGATGGCTCTGGTGAAAAAGAAAATATACTCAGACAAAAACTGGAAAGAAGCTTTCTGTGAAACTGCTTTGTGATAGATATATCTATTCATGTCACGTAGATAAAACTTTCTTTCTATTTCGCACTTTTGACACTGCATCATGGTTGAATTTGCGAAGGGACATTCCGGAGTGCATTTGGGCCTGTGGGGAAATCGGAAATATGTTCAGATAAAAACGGGAGAGAAGCTTTCGGGGAAACTGCTTTATGATGTGTGCATTCCACTCAGGGAGCTATACCTCTTTTCTCATAAGGCAGTGTTTGACCACTGTTCCTGTAAAACTGAAAAAGTGATATTTTGCAGCGCATTGAAGACTATGGCGAAAAGAGAATTATCCTGAAATAAAACCAAGAAAGAAGTGTTCCAAGAAACAGCTCTGTGACTTGTGCATTCAGTTCAGAGAGTTAAAGCTTACACTACGTTGTCCAGTTGGGAAACTCTGTCTTTGAGGAATCTGTGAAGGGATATTAAGTGGCACCCAGAGGCTTGTGGTGAGAAAGGAAACGTCTTCCGATTAAAACAGGAGAGAAGCTTTTGGAGCAACAGCTTTGTGATGTGTGTATTCATCTCATAGAGTTAAATCATTCTTTGGATTGAGCAGTTTGAAATCACTGTTTCTGTGGAAACTGAGAAAGGACATTTGGGAACGCTCTTAAGAATGTGCTGAAATAGAAATACCCTCCAATAAATACCAGAAGGAAACTTTCTGTGAAACTGCTCTAGGTCACGTGAAGTCCACTCACACATTTAAGTTTCTGTTTTCATTGAGCAGTATTCTAACACTGTTTTAGGTTACTCAGCTAAGGGATACTCGGGAGCGCTTTGAGGCTTATGGTGAAAATGGAAACATCTTCAGAGAAATCCTGGAGAGAAGTTTTCCAAGGAGTTGCTTTGTGACGTTTGCACTCCACTCGCAGAGTGTACTTTTCTTCTCATGGAGGATTGGGGATCCCGTTTGGAGAAAAAGCTACCAGGGGACATTCAGGAGTATATGGACTTCTATGGGGAAAAGTGAAATATCCTCAGACAAAAACTGGAAAGAAGCTTTCTGTGAAACTGCTTTCTGATAGATATGTCTATTCATCTCACATAGATAAAACTTTCTTTCAATTACATAGTTTTGAAACTGCGTCATTAATGGATTTGCGAAGGGACATTCGAGAGCACATTCAGGCCTGTGGGCAAATAGGAAATATCTCCAGATAAAAACTGGAGAGAAGCTTTCTATGAAACTGCTTTGTGATGTGTGCAGTCCACTCAGGGAGTTATACCCCTTTATCATAAGGCAGTGTTTGAACACTGTTCTTGTAAAACTGAAAAAGTGATATTTTGCAGCACATTGAAGACTATGGTGAAAAGTGAAATATCCTGAAATAAAACCCAGAAGGAAGCATTCCAAGAAACTGCTCTCTGACATATGCATTCATTTCAGAGAATTAAAGCTTACACTACGTTGCCCATTTTGGAAACTCTGTCTTTGAGGAATCTGTGAAGGGATATTACGTGGCGCACGGAGGTTTCTGGTGAGAAAGGAAACATCTTCTGATGAAAACTGGAGAGAAGCTTTTGGAGCAACTGCTTTGTTATGTGTGTATTCATCTCATAGAGTTAAGTTATTCTTTGGATTGAACAGTTTGTAATCTCTGTTTCTATGGAGCCTGAGAAAGGACATTTGGGAACGCTCTTTAGAATATGCTGAAAAAAGACATACCCTCTGATAAAAACCAGAAGGAAACTTTCTGTGAAACTGCTCTAGGTCACATGAATTTCACTCACATAGTTAAGCTTCTATTTTTATTGGGCAGTATTCTAACACTCTTTTTGGTTAGTCAGCAAAGGAAAACTCGGGAGTGCTTTGAGGCTTACGGTGAAAACGGAAGTATCTTCAGATAGATACTGGAGAGAAGATCTCTGAGGAGCTGCTTTGTGACGTGTGTATTCCACTCACAGAGTTATACTTTCCTTCTCAGAGAGGATTGGGGAATACCATTTGTAGAGATAGCTACCAGGGGGCATTTGGGGAATATGGACGGTTATGGTGAAAAAGGAAATATCTTCAGAGAAAAACTGTGAAGAATCTTTCTGTGAAACTGCTTTGTGATAGATATGTCTATTCATCTCACAAAGATAAACCTCTCTTTCTTTTTCGCAGTTTTGAAACTGCGTCATGGACGGATTCATGAAGGGACATTCAGGAGCACATTCAGGCGTATGATGAAAAAGGAGATACCTTCAGCTAGAAACTGGAGAGAAGCTCTCTGAGAAACTGCTTTCTGATGTGTGCATTCCACTAAGGGAGTTATACCACTTTTCTCATAAAGCAGTGTTTGAACACTGTTCCTGTAAAAACTGAAAAAGTGATGTTTGGCAGTGCATTGAAGCCTATGGCGAAAAGTGAAAAATCCTGAAATGAAACCCAGAAAGAAGCGTTCCAAGAAACTACTCTCTGTCATGTGCATTCACTTCAGAGAGTTAAAGCTAACACAAAGTTGCCCAGTTTGGAAACTATGTCTTTGAGGAATTTGGAAAGGGATACTAGGTGATGCCAAGAGGCTTGTGGTAAGAAAGGAATCGTCTTCCAATGAACACTGGAGAGAAGCCTTAAGAGCAACTGCTTTTTGATGTGTGTATTCATCTCATAGAGTGAAATCATTCTTTGGATTGATCAGTTTGAAATCAGTGTTTCTGTGGAACCCGAGAAAGGACATTTGGGAACGCTCTTAAGACTATGTTGAAAAAGAAATACCTTCCAATAAAAACGAGAAGGAAACGTTCTGTGAAACTGCTCTAGGTCACGTGAATTCCACTTGCACAGTTAAGCTTCCTTTTTCATTGAGCAGTATTCTAACACTGTTTAAGATAGTCAGCTAAGGGATACTCGGGAGTGCTTTGCGGCATACGATGAAAATGGAAATATCTTCAGATAGATCCTGGAGAGAAGATTTCTGAGGAACTGCTTTGTGACGTGTGCATTCCACTCACAGAGTTATACTTTTCTTCTCATAGAGGATTGGGGACTCCCGTTTGGAGAAAAAGCTACCAAGGGACATTCAGGAGTATATGGACGGCTATGGTGAAAAAGGAAATACCCTCAAACAAAAATGTAGAGAAGCTTTCTGTGAAACTGCTTTGTGGTAGATAGGTCTATTCTTCTCACATAGATAAAACTTTCTTTCTATTACGCAGTTTTGATACTACGTCATGGACAGATTTGCGAAGGGAATTTCGTTACCACATTGTGGCCTGGGGGAAATAGGATATATATTCAGCTAAAAACTGGAGAGAAGCTTTCTGAGAAACTGCTTTGTGATGTATGCATTCCACTCAGGGAGTTATATCTCTTTTCTCATAAGGAACTGTTTGTACACTGTTCCTGTAAAATTAAAAAAGTGATAGTCGGAGCACAGTGAAAACTATGGTGAAAAGTGAAAATCATAAAATAAAACCCAGAAAGAAGCATTCCAAGAAACTACTCTTTGACATGTCCATTCATTTCGCAGAGTTAAAGCTTACTCTACATTTCCCAGTTTGGAAAGACTGTCTTTGAGGATTCTGTGAAGGGATATTAAGTGGCAACCGGAGGCATGTGGCGAGCAAGGAAGTGTCTTCCGTTGAAAAATAGAGAGAAGTTTTCTGAGCAACTCTGCTGTTATGTTTGAATTCACCACATAGAGTTAAATCTTTCTTTGGATTGAGCAGTTTGAAATCACTGTTTCTGTGGAATCTGAGAAAGGACATTTAGAAACGCTCTGTAGAATACGCTGTAAAAGAAATAACCTCAGATAGAAACCAAAAGGAAGCATTCTGTGAACCTGCTCTGTGTCGTGTGAATTCCGCTCACACAGTTAAGCTTCTCTTTTCATTCAGCAGTATTCTAACATTGTTTTTGTTTAGTCTGCTAAGGGATATTCGGGAGTGTTTTGAGGCTTACTGTGAAAAAGGAAATATCTTCAGACAGAAAATGGGAAAAGCTTTCCAAGGAGCTGTTTTGTGACGTGTGCATTCCAATCACAGAATTATGCCTTTCTTCTCATAGAGGATAGTGGATTGCCTTTTGGAGAAAAAGCTTCCAAAGGACATTCGGGAGTATATGGGTGGCTATGGTGAAAAAGGAAATATCCTCAGACAGAAACTGGAAAGATTTCTGTGAAATTGCTTTGTGATAGATATGTTTATTCATCTCACATAGATAAAACTTTCCTTATATCATGCACTTTGGAAACTCCATCATGGACAGATCCATGAAGGGATGTGCGGTAGCATATTCAGGCCTATGGTTGAAAAGGAGATAATTTCAGATAAAAACTGGACGGAGGGGGCGGAGCAAGATGGCCAAATAGGAACACCTCCAGTCGCCAACTCCCAGCGCCAGCGACACAGAAGACCGGTGATTTCTGCATTTTCAACCGAGGTACTGGGTTCATCTCACTGGGGAGTGCCAGACGATCGGTGATGGTCAGCTGCTGCAGCCCGACCAGCGAGAGCTGAAGCAGGGCGAGG
>NW_022166110.1:0-6537 GCF_008728515.1 Papio anubis | reverse complement strand
CTGTTATTACCTTCGTTCAGTTACGTATTGCTTGTGATGTATACATTCCTCAGGATGTTACTCGTCTTTTTCATAAGGCAGTGTTTCCAACTGTTCCTGTAAAACCGAAAAGAGTGATATTTCAGGCATTTAAGAAGACTATGGTAGAAAACTACGGAAATATCCTCAAATAAAAAACCAGGAGAAGCGTTCAAAAACTGCTCTCTGATATGTGCATTCATTACACAGAGTTTAAAGCGTACTCTCGTTCACCAGTTTGGAAACTCTGTTTTAGGAATCCTGTGAAGGATATTAAATTAGCCTTCCTGCAGGCTTATGATGAGCAAGGAAGCGTCTTCCGATGAAACTGGAAAACTGGAGAGGCTTTGCTGCTTTGCTTGATGTGTGTATTAAGTCTGCGGGTTCTAAAACCATTCTTTACCAGGTTGAGCAGTTTGATCACTGTTTTAATGGAATCTGAGGAAGGACGATTTAACTAATGCTCCTTAGAATGCTCAGAGAAATATCCTCAGTTCAAATCCAGAGCTTTCTGTAGAGCACTGCTCTGTGTCTTTTTAATTCTTCTCCTCAGTTAAGCCTCTCTGTTCAGCAGTTTTTATAACTCTAATTTAATAATTTTAGCCAACCTGTGAAGGAAGGTCGGGGCTGAGGCTTATAATGAAAAGGAATTATGTTCAGACCAAAACAGGAGAGAAGCTTTCCAGGAACTTGCTTTGTAATATTACCTGCATCCCCAATGTTATACTTCTCTTCTCCTTACAGCATCAGAGCCCTTTTCCCGGAGAAAAAGTTTCGAGGTGTCGGAACATGTGATGCCTATGAGTGAAATGGGAAATAGTCTCAGACAAAAAACTGGAAAGAAGCATTCACAATAGAGCTGCTTTCATGATATGTGTATTCACCTCATAGATAAAGCTTTCTTTACATTACACAACTTGGAAACTCTGTCATGGGGCGGATCTATGAAGGACATTTAGGAGCACATTCAGGACTATGGTGAAATAGGAAATATCTTCTGATGGCTGGGAAAGGGCACTGCAGAATCAGGCATATGTTTATTCTTTAAATTAAAACTTTCCTTTTGTTGCGAAGCGACAGTATGGATAGATCCATGAGAAGGATATTCAGGATCACGACCGGGCATCTGGTGAAAAGGAAATATGCGTCAGATAAAACTGGAGAAATGTCATTCATATCCTTTTGCCACTTTTTGATGGGGTTATTTTGTTTTTTCTTATGGGAATTTGAACTTTGGCGGAGTTCTTTGCTTAGGTTCTGGATATTAGCCCTTTGTCAGATGAGTAGATTGCAAAATTTTTCTCCCATTGATCCTAGAACTAGATGTCTTACCATTAATAAAATACATTGCTGGGTGTATGCAAAGGATTATAAATTATGCTGCTCTGAGCCACATGCACCGCGTATGTTTATTGCAGCACTACAATATAGGGCTTGGAATCCAGCAGTAGTAAATGATGACAGATTGGATTAAGAAAATGTAGCACATATACACCATGGAATCACTATGCAGCCATCCAAAAGGATGAGTTTGGGTCCTTTGTAGGGACATGGATGCAGCTGGAATATCATTCTTAGCAAAACTATCACAAGAACAGAAAACCAAACACCACATGTTCTCTCCTCCTTAGAATTTAGGAACTGAACAATGAATCACTTGGACTCGGGAAGGGAACATCACACACGGAGCCTATCGTAGAGGGAGGAGGGGGAGGGGTGCATTGATTATACCTGATGTAAATGGCAGAGTTGATGGGTGCAGCACTAGCAAGGCACAGAAATATACATGTCATAACAAACCATAATACGTTGCACATACACACAACACAGTATAATAATAATAAAAAAAAAAAAAAACTGGAGAAAAGCTTTCTGAGAAACTGCTTGATTATGTGTGCATTCCACTCAAGGAGTTATACCTTTCTTCTCATAAGGCACAGTTTGAACTCTGTTCTCATAAATTTAAAGAAATATACTCAGAGCACATTGAAGACTATGGTGAAAAGTGAAATATTGTCAAATGAAACCCAGAAAGAAACATTCCAAGAAACTTCTCCCTCACATGTCCTTTCACTTCATGTTGTTAAAGCTTACTCTACATTTCCCAGTTTGGAAAGTCTATTTTTGAGGATTCTGCAAAGGGATATAAAGTGACAAACGGAGGCTTGCTGTGAGCAAGGAAATGTCTTCCATTGAAAATTGGAGAGAAGCTTTCTGAGCAACTCTTTTTTGATGTTTGTATTCATCTCATAGAGTTAAATCATTCTTTGGACTGAGCAGTTTGAAATCACTGTTTCTGTGGAATCTGAGAAAGGACATTTGGGAGTGCTCTTTAGAATATCCTGAAAAAGAAAAAACCTCAATAGAAACCAGAAGGAAGCTTTCTGTGAAACTGCTCTGGGTTGCGTGAATTCCACTCACACAGTTAAGCTTCTCTTTTCATTCAGCAGTATTCTAACACTGTTTTTGTTTAGTCTGCGAAGGGATATTGGGGAGTGCTATGAGGCTTATGGTGAAAAAGGAAATATGTTCAGATAGAAACTGGAGAGAAACTTTCTGAGGACCTGCTTTGTGACATGTGCATTCTACTCACAGAATTACACCTTTCTTCCCATGGAGGATTGGGGAATCCTTTTTGGAGAAAAACCTACCAGGGGACATTCGGTAGTATATGGACGGCTATGGTGAAAAAGGAAATATCCTCAGAAAATACTGGAAAGTAGATTTCTGTGAAACGGTTTTGTTATAGATATGTTTATTCAACTCACATTGATAAAACTTTCCTTATATTACGCAGTTTGGAAACTCCATCATGAATGATTCCATAAAGGGACATTCAGGAGCACATTTAGGCCTATGGTGAAAAAGGAGATATCTTCAGATAAAAAGTGCATAGAAGCATTCTGAGAAATTTCTTTGTGATGTGTGTATTCCATTCAGGGAGTTATACCTCTTTTCTCATAAGGCACTGTTTGAACACTGTTCCTGTAAAATAAAAAAAGTAGTATTTCGGAGCACATTGAAGACTATGGTGAAAAGTGAAATATCCTCAAATAAAACCCAGAAAGAAGTGTTCCAAGAAACTTTTCTCTGACATGTGCATTCATTTCAGAGAGTTAAAGCTTACTCTACATTTCCCAGTTTGGAAAGTCTCTCTTTGAGTATTCTGCAAAGGGATATTAAGTGGCGACCGGAGTCCTGTGGCGAGCAAGGAAATATCTTCCATTGAAAACTGGAGAGAAGCTTTCTGAGCAACTGCTTTGTGATGTGTCTATTCATCTCATAGAGTTAAATCATTCGCTGGATTGAGCAGTTTGAAATCTCTCTTCCTGTGGAAACTGAGAAATGACATTTGGGAATGCTCTTAAGAATATGCTGAAAAAGAAATACCTTCCGATGAAAACCAGAAGGAAGCTTTCTGTGAAACTACTCTGTGTCACGTGTTACCACTCGCACAGTTAAGCTTCTGTTTTCATTGAGCAGTATTCTAACACTGTTTTAGTTTAGTCAGCTAAGGGATACTCGGGAGTGCTTTAAGGCTTATGGTGAAAACGGAAATAACTTCCAATAGAAACTGGAGAGAAGATTTCTGAGGATCTGTTTTGTGAAGTGTGCATTCCACACACAGAGTTATACTTTTCTTCTCATAGAGGATTGGGGAATCCCTTTTGGAGACAAAGCTACCAGGGGACATTTGGCAGTATATGGGCGTCTATGGTGAAAAAGGAAATATCCTCAGACAAAAACTGGAAAGAAGCTTTCTGTGAAACTGCTTTGTGATAGATATATTTACTCATCTCACATAGATATAACTTTCTTACAATTACACAGTTTTGAAACACTATCATGGACGGATTCGTGAAGGGACATTCGGGAGCACATTCAGGCCTATGTGAAATAGGAAATATCTTCAGATAAAAACTGCAGAGAAGTTTTCTGAGAAACTGCTTGGTGATGTCTGCATTCCACTCAAGGTGTTATACCTCTTTTCTCATAAGGCAGTGTTTGAACACTATTACTGTAAATCGGAAAAAGGAATATTTTGGAACACATTGAAGACTATGGCGAAAAGTGAAATATCCTCAAATAAAACTCAGAAAGAAGCATTCCAAGAAACTGCTCTCTGACATGTGCATTCATTTCAGAGAGTTAAAGCTTACTCTACATTTCCCTGTTTGGAAAGTCTGTCTTTCAGGATTCTGTGAAGGGATATTATGTGGTGACCGGAGGCCTGTGGCAATCAAGGAAATGTCTTTCGTTGAAAACTGAGAGAAGCTTTCTGAAAAACTGCTTTGCGATGTGTGCTTTCATCTCATAGAGATAAATCATTCTTTGGATTGAGCAGTTTGAAATCACTTCTTTCTGTGGAATCTGATTAAGGATATTTGGGAATGCTCTTAAGAATATGCAGAAAAAGAAATACCTTCCGATGAAAACCAGAAGGAAGCTTTCTGTGAAACTACTCTGTGTCACGTGTTACCACTTGCACAGTTAAGCTTCTGTTTTCATTGAGCAGTATTCTAACACTGTTTTAGTTTTGTCAGCTAAGGGATACTTGGGAGCACTTTGAGGCGTACAGTGAAAACGGAAATATCTTCAGATAGAAACTGGAGAGAACATTTCCGAGGAGATGCTTTGTGAAGTGTGCATTTCACTTACAGAGTTATACCTTTCTTCTCATAGAGGACTGGGGAAACCCTTTTGGAGAAAAAGCTGCCAGGGGCATTCGGGAGTATATGGACGAATATGGTGAAAAAGGAAATTTCCTCTGACAAAAACTGAAAAGAAGCTTTCTGTGAAACTGCTTTGTGATATGTTGATTCCACTCAGGGAATTATACCTCTTTTCTCATAAGGCAGTGTTTGAACACTGTTCCTGTAAAACCCAAAAAGTGATATTTTGGAGCCCATTGAAGACTGGGGCGAAAAGTGAAATATTCTCAAAACCCAGAAAGAAGCATTCCAAGAAACTGCTCTCTGAGATTTCCATGCATTTCACAGAGTTAAAGATCACACTACATTGCCCATTTTTGAAACTCTGTCTTTAAGTAATCTCTGAAGGGATATTAAGTGGTGCCCGGAGGCTTCTGTTGAGCAGGGAAACATCTTAAGATGAAAAATGGAGAGAAGATTTCTGAGCATCTAATTGTGATGGGTGTATTCGTCTCACGCAGATAAACCATTCTTTGGATTGAGCAATTTGAAATCACTGTTTTTGTGGACTCTGAAGAAGGATATATGGGAATGCTTCTTAGAATATGGAGAAAGAAATATCCTCAGGTAAAATCCAGAAGAAAGCTTTTTGTGAAACTGTTCTGTGTCTTCTTTATTCCTCTCACTCAGTTAATCACCTCCTTTCATTCAGCAGTTTTCTAACCCTGTTTATGTTTAGCATGTGAAGGATATTCGGGAGTGCTTTGAGGCTTATGGTGAAAAAGGAAATATGTTGAGACCAGAACTGGAGAGAAGATTTGCGAGGTACTGCTTTGTGATGTGTGCATTCCACTCACAGTGTTATACCTCTATTGTCAAACAGCACTGGGGAAACTGTTTTGGAGAAAAAGTTGCCAAGTGATATTCAGGAGTGTGTTGATGCCCATGGTGAAAAGGGAAAAAGCCTCAGACAAAAACTGGAAAGAAGCTTTCTATGAAACTGCTCTGTGATATGTGTATTCATATCACATAGTTAAAACTTTCTTTATATTACACAGCTTGGAAACTATGTCGTAGACGGATCCATGAAGGGACATTTGGGATCACATTCAGGACTATGTTGAAAAAGAAAATATCCTCAGATAAAAAGGAAAGAACCTCTCTGTGAATTTTTTTTTTTTTGGTATGTTATTCATCTCACATACATAAAGCTTTCTTTACATTACCCAGCTTGGAAACTCAGTCATGGATGGAACCATGAAGGGATATTTGGGATCACATTTGGGTCTGTTGTGAAAAAGGAAATATCATCAGTTAAAAACTGGAGAGAAGCTTTCTGAGAAACTGCTTGGTGATGTGTGCATTCCACTCTGGGATTTATACCTTTTTCCTCATAAGGCACTGTTTGAACACTGTTCCTGTAAAACTAAAAAAGTGATATTCAGAGTACATTGAAGACTATGGCGAAAAGTGAAATGTCGTTAAATAAATCTCAGAAAGAAGTAATCCAAGAAATTGCTCTCTGACATGTCCATTCATTTCACAGAGTTAAAGCGTACTCTACATTTCCCATTTTGGAATTCTGTCTCTGAGAATTCTGGGAAGGGATATTAAGTGGCAACCGGTGGCCTGTGGCAAGCAAGGGAATGTCTTCCATTGAAAATTGAGAGAAGCTTTCTGAGCAACTATCTTTTGATGATTGCATTCATATCATAGAGTTAAATCATTCTTTAGATTGAGCAGTTTGAAATCACTGTTTCTGTGGAATCTGAGAAAGGACATTTGGGAACACTCTTTGTTCCTTTTTTTTTTTTTAAATTTATTTATTATTATTATACTTTAAGTTGTAGGGTACATGTGCATAACG
>NW_022166109.1:0-1495 GCF_008728515.1 Papio anubis | reverse complement strand
CCAGTTAGAAGGGTTCTGAAGGGTTACCTGGTCCAACATCACCCTGGTCATGGCATTTCTGCCACCCCCCGCCTTTTTGAGACAGACTCCCACTCTGTCGCCCAGGCTGGAGTGCAGTAGCGTGATCTTGGCTCACTGAAACCTCCACCTCCCAGGATCAGGTGATTCTTGTGTCTCAGCCTCCTGAGTAGCTGGGGACTACAGGCGTGAGCCACAACGCCTAGCTAATTTCCTGTATTTTTAGTAGAGACAGGGTTTCACCATGTTGGCCAGGCTGCTATCGAACTCCTGACCTCAGGTGATACACCCACCTCGGCCTCCCAAAGTGTCAGGATTACAGACGTGAGCCACCACACCCGGCTGACAGCCACTGCATTTCAGAGCGGGGATGGAGGCAGAGGGGCAGGGGCTGGGGACTGGCATCAGAGCAGGAGGTAGTACCACACTCTTGCCTTCCAGTCCCACACTGCTCTCTCCAAGAGGCTGGGAGGTAGCATGCTGAGGGCAAAGAAGGTGGTCTGAGAGCTACAGAAGAGAAATCCCTGGGGCTGGCCTTGGCTGAGCTAAAAAACATAGATGTACTGAATTCATTTTTTCAATTCTGAAACAAATATACTTAAGTGTTAACATGTGTTAGATATGGGAGAAGGGTTATTTTTTGTATTTTTTTCTGAGAAAAGAATTATTTCAGGCTAGGTACAGTGGCTCATGTCTGTAACCCCAGGACTTTGCGAGGCCAAGGCAGGCAGATCACTTGAGGTCAGAAGTTCGAGACCAGACTGGCCAACTTGGCAAAACCCCGTCTCTACTGAACACACAAAAATTAGCTGCACGTGGTGGTATGCGCCTGTAATCCCAGTTACCTGGGAGGCTGAGGCAAGAGAATCACTTGAACCTAGGAGTCGGAAGAGGTCTCAGTGAGCTGAGATCGAGCCACCGCACTGCAGCCTGGGCGATGGAGATTGAGTCTCAAAAAAAAAAAAAAAAAAAAATTCACAGTAGCAAAAAGAAAACACTCTCCATATCAACAGCATGATAAGACTGTTGTTCTCCTCTGTAACCCAGGGGTTCTAGGAGAAGCCAGGGTTTGAAGGACAGATAAAATTTTTTTTTTTTTTTTTTGAGATGGAGTCTAGCTCTGTCACTCAGGCTGGAGTGCACTAGCATAATCTTGCCTCACTGCCACCTCCACCTCCCGGGTTCAAGTGATTCTCCTGCCTCAGCCTCCCAAGTAGCTGGGACTACTGGGACCCACCACCACGCCCGGCTAATTTTTGTATTTTTAGTAAAGACAGGGTTTCACTGTGTTGGCCAGGCTGGTCTCAAACTTCTGACTTCGTGATCTGCCCACCTTAGCCTCCCAAATGCTGGGATTACAGGCATGAGCCACTGTGCCCGGCCCCTCACACTATTTTATCTTTAAACTCGAGCTCTCATCCATGGTTCCTGGCTCATAACTCCTACAGTCCTTGTGATAGTCTTTTGTTATAATGTT
>NW_022166108.1:0-1495 GCF_008728515.1 Papio anubis | reverse complement strand
CTGGGTGGTGGAGCGTGGACTGGAACTCAGGTTCTCTGATCCCAACTCCAGCGCGCTATGCCATGGCTGCCTCCCAGGCAGACAGCCCCTACCACCGGGCGCATGTGGTCTGCTAGAGAAACGCACATACCCATATCAGCGCAGGGCTAAACTGATCAGGCAAACAAAGTGAAGGAGAAATTAAGAGCAGGGTGATTGACTTCTTTCCCGCCACATTCCAAGTCCTAAGAGCAAGTCACCTCATTCTCTGTACCGTATTTCTTCAGATGCAGAGAGCAATCACCTCATTCTCTGTACCCTATTTCTTCAGATGCGCGTGGCTTTTGTTGCCATGTTTGTTGCTACAGGGAAGGAAGTCCCGCAGAAGGCTGCTGCTCTCCTCTTCGGACGCCTCCTTCCTTCCTTCCTTTCCACGTCTGACCTTTTCCTCGTGTTCCGTTGTTGTGCCAATCTTTGGATCTTCTTCTCTATCTTCCTGTATCGAAGAGTGTATACTGGCGTTGTGTGTGTGTGTTGAGACAGGATCTCATTCTGTGGCCCAGGCTGGAGTATAGTGCTGTGATTATGGCTCACTGCAGCCTCAACCTCCTGGGCTCAAGCAGTCTTCCCACTTCAGCCTCCCGAGTAGCCGGGACTACAGCCGTGCGCCACCACACTCGGCTAATTTGTGTATTTTTTTGTTTTGCCACGTTGCCCAGGCTGGTCTCCAACTCCTGGGCTCAAGTGATCCTCCTACCTTAGCCTCCTAAAGTGCTGGGATAATAGGTAGGAGCCACCGTGCCCACCCCGTGTGCTGTATCTTTCTATATCTCTTCCTATTTCTTCATTTCTCCTTCTGTCCCTCCTGCTCTGTCTCTCCTCAATGGTCCCTAATCCGGAAATAAAGTATGGTTCTAAACAAAATAACTTTTATTTCAGAAGAGATGTCCATTTTCTCTGTGAGGGTATTTATTTATTTATTTATTTGAGACAGGTTCTTGTTCTGTCGCCGAGACTGCAGTGCAGTGGCACAATCTGGGATCACTGAAACCTCTGCCTCCCAGGCTCAAGCAATCCTCCCATCTCGGCCTCCTGCGTAACTGGGACTATAGTTACTGGGGTGGGTTCCTCCCCATCCGGCTTTTTTTTTTTTTTTTTTGGAGAGACAGAGTTTTGCCATGTTGTCCAGGCTGTTCTCCAACTCCTGAGCTCAAGTGATCCTCCCGCCTTGGACAGATCTCAGGGTGCTGGGATTACCGCTGTGAGCCACTGTGCCCAGCCTGTGTTCGGATTTTTGAAGTGGATGAGTGGACAGAGACCCCTAAGTTCCCTTTGGGTTCTGGTACTCACTATGTGGAGGTATCTCACGTGTGATCTCACTTCTTTTTCATGTCCATGATTTTTCGAGACAGGAGGAAAAGGTCCTTGATCAAGGGTAGTTGCCCACACATCACATAACTTTTTTTTTTTTTTTTTTTTGAGACAGAGTCTCGCTGTGTCACCCAGGCTGGAGTGC
>NW_022166107.1:0-1495 GCF_008728515.1 Papio anubis | reverse complement strand
AATGGGAAAAACTAAATAAATAAAACTGCCCTTATTTGCAAATAAAGTGATTATGTACATAGAAAATCCCAAGAAATCTACAAAAACAAACAAACTTCTTGGAACTAATAAGTTAATTCAGCAAGGTCACAGGATACAAAATCAGCATGCAAAAATCATTCATTAGTAATGAACACGTGAATAGCAAAATTAAAAACAGGATACCATTTACAGTCACTCCAAAGAAAATCTAATACTTAGGTATAAACTTCACAAAATATATGCAGGATCTATATGTTGAAGATTACAGAAATGATAATGAAAAAGAAAATAGGCCCAGCGTGGCGGTTCACACCTGTAATCCCAGCACTTTGGGAGGCTAAGGTGGGCAGATCACAAGGTCAGGAGATCAAGACCATCCTGGCCAACATAGTGAAACCCTGTCTCTACTAAAAATACAAAAATTAGCCGGGTGTGGTGGTGGCCACCTGTACTCCCAGCTATTTGGAAGAGTAAGGGAGGAGAATCGCTTGAACCCAGGAGGTGGAGGTTGCAGCGAGCCGAGATCGCGCCACTGCACTCCAGCCTGGGCAACAGAATGAGACTCCATCTCAAAAAAAAAAAAAAAAAGAAAGAAAGAAAAAAGAAAAGAAAGATGACCTAAATAAATGGAGAGACATACCATGTGTTCATAGATTGGAAGACTCAATATAGTAAAGAAGTCAATTCTCCTCAAATTAATCTATAATTGGACTATAATTCCTATCAAAATCCCAGAAAGTATTTTGTAGACATGGACAGATTTATTCTAATATTAATATGGAAAGTCAGAGGTGCAAGAATAGCAAAAACAATTTTGGAAAAGAATAAAATGAGATTTCAAGCCTTATTATATAGCCACAGTAATCAAGACAATCAATGGACAAGAATAGCAAACCCAGAAACAGAACCACACAAATATGCCTAACTGATTTTTGACAATGGAGCAGGAATGGTTTAATGGAGGAAAAATACTCTTTTACAAATGTTGTTAGAAAGATGGACATTCTGGCTGGGCACGGTGGCTCACAACTGTAATCCCAACACTTTGGGAGGCCGAGGCGGGTGGATCACGAGGTCAGGAGATCGAGACCACATCTCTACTAAAAATACAAAAAATTAGCTGGGCGTGGTGGCGGGCGCCTGTAGTCCCAGCTACTCGGGAGGCTGAGGCAAGAGAACGTTGTGAACCCAGGAGGCAGAGCTTGCAGTGAGCCGAGATTGCGCTACTGCACTCCAGCCTGGGCAACAGAGCGAGAAGGACGGAAGGAAGGGAGGAAGGGAGGAAGGGAGGAAGGGAGGAAGGGAGGGAAGGAGGGAAGGAGGGAAGGAGGGAAGGAGGGAAGGAAGGAAGGAAGGAAGGAAGGAAGGAAGGAAGGAAGGAAGGAAGGAAGGAAGGAAGGAAGGAAGGAAGGAAGGAAGGAAGGAAGGAAAGAAGGAAAGAAGGAAAGAAGGAAAGAAGGAAAGAAGGAAAGAA
>NW_022166106.1:0-1496 GCF_008728515.1 Papio anubis | reverse complement strand
GTGATCCTTCGAAGCTCAAAACCTATGTTGTTCAGGGTCAGCTGCATTTACTACTTGTGTCATATCTGAGGCCTGAAAGCCATCATTCTCGATACCTTAACGTGATGGTTAACAAACTAACTGTTCTGATTAGAAAGAGGAAAAAGCTTATTTTTAAGCTGACAATGAGAGTGGATGTGCTACGGTGAACGGAGAACAGACCTAAGCAAGCACCAAGGCTGGGGTGACTGCCTGTGCTCAGACCCACCAGGGCCTGTTCCTCCATCTCCCTCTGCTGAAAGGGATAACCGCTTCTCCCCCACGAGTAAAGGGCCTTTTTAAAATATTCACACGAGAAGTGCTATGAAAAGCTGAAAGGTCACAGATAACATTTTTAAAAATAAACATTAATGTAAGCATTTAACAAGCCCATTATGATTTAAAGAAAAAAAAATAGTATTAAGTTCTTGGGTGTGGTGGCTCATGGCCGTAATCCCAGCACTTTGGGTGGCCGAGGTGGGTGCATCACCTGAGGTCAAGAGTTTAAGACCAACCTGGCCAACATGGTGAAACCCCGTCTCTAACGAAAATACGAAAATTAGCCAGGCATGGTGGCAGACGCCTATAGCCCCAGTTACTTGGGAGGCTGAGGGAGGAGAATCACTTCAACCCGGGAGGGAGAGTTTGCAATCAGCCAAGATCATGTCATTGCACTTCAGCCTGGGCATTGAGTATGAAACTCCATCCCAAAAAGAAAAAAAAATTATAAAGTTTTCCTTCTAATGAACCTATCATTCAGCCACCGAGGTATACTATAGCTACTTATTCAACCATGAGATACACCACAGGAGATATAGGCGAACAGGACACAGTTCTTCCCTGAAAGAAGGCTGCACCCTCAACAGAAGGGAGGCACACACTCCGAATGGAATCGGCATAGGGAACAGATGCTGCTGCAGGTGGAACTGGCCGCACAGAGCACCCGCTCAAGTGTCTGAGAAACAAGGAGCCGTTGGTGCCATCACCTTCCATACCTGAGCTGGGGCAGTGGGGAGCCTGTCATCACCACCACCACCACCACCGGGACAAAGAGCCCCAGAACCACACAACGAGCTTACAAACTCACCGAGGCGACGACCGAGCAATGTGCGTGGAGTGATGCGAACACGCAGACGTCAGGGCCACGCGCGGCGTTGGTTTTGTGCATCAACCTGAGCGTGCCCAGGGTGCCCAGATGGCTGGTTCTGCATTATTTCTGTGTGAGATGCATGTTTGCCTCTGGACTGAGTGGAGACCCATCCTCGCCGGTGTGGGGGACACCACCCTATCCACCCAGGGCCCGAGTAAAACAGCAAGGCGGGGAAAACTGGGTTCACTCCACCTGTCTGGCTGATGGGCCAGTGACATCTGTCTTCTGCAGCCCGTGCTCCTGGGTCTCAGCTCCTCAGACCCGGGTGGGATCTGCACCCTCCGCTTCTCAAGTCTTCAAGCCACACCCTCCCAGGACTCTAGCTTGC
>NW_022166105.1:0-1496 GCF_008728515.1 Papio anubis | reverse complement strand
GCTCCGGGAGCCTGCACTGGGGAGAGAGCCTCAGACCCCTGCCCCGGGCCTGCTCCCCAGAAGTAGGAGCACGGGAACACCTCTCCTTGGCTCCTGGCCAGCGGAAGTGACATCCCCCAGCCCTCTGGCTCCAGGTAGCCTCATGTCCCAGTCACTCCTTGGCCCACCTCACCGGCTGGTCAGAGCTCACTGCCAAAGGGCACCTCCCAGCTCCTCAGTGACGAGTGGAGGGAAGAAATATTTACCAGGAGCTGGCATGCTTTGTCTCAGGGATGATTAGTGACACAGCCAGGAAGGCACGCTATCCCCATTTTACAGATGAGGAAACGGAGGCTCAGGTTGGGCTGGTGACTAAGGGAAGCAGCGTGTGGCAGGTGGCTTGAGGCATCTCTGTCCATCATGAGTGACTAGGGAGCAGCCCTGCCACTCCTCATGCGATGTGCCAGGAGCCAGGGAAGCTGCTTTCTCGGGGATTCTAACTAGGGCCAGAAGCATCTCCCTGAGTGGTGGTGGAGGCCTCTGTCTACTCCTCCAGGACTGCCAGGGGATAGGAGGGCACCGCTGACGTCACAGAGCCTCTTGGGTGAGTGAGCATCAGCTGAGCGGTCCCAGGTGACTACGCTTCTGCTCAGTGCTGTGCCCCCTCTGCCTTGGGCAAGGCACCACCCTGAACGCCCCACCTATCCCATGGAGGCTGCAAACTGCTCTGCAGAGCCAGGGTCTCCAGGAATGGGGAGGGCAGTCACCCTCACTCCACTTGTGTTTGTGACCCAAAGCACTGCCCAGGTCTCCAGGCCCATAGAACCCCCAAACCCCTTACTGGACCACATGGGGGACCTTGAGCAGCAGGCTTGGAATCCTAGGCCTTGTCTCCAGGTACATATCCGTGCCCAGGCTTGGGAAGCTTTGGTCTCAGGGAGGCTGGGACTCCGGCCCTCTGCCTCAAGGAAGAGGCATGTCCAGATCTCTCCTGTCCAGCCTCAGCCCTGCTCCCTGCCCCTATCCTTCATGGGGTCCCTAGGACAGGGCTACAGAAGTCTCATGCTGTCAGGTGATGCTGCCACCCCAGTGCCTGCTGTCGCCCTTTCTGACTCACCTGTCCAGCCTGGGCTGGAGCAAGGGCTTGTTGCCCCAGAGCGTAGAGAGGCACCAGAGGCAGCTATAAAAGCATGTTGGGCCAGTCCTCAGCATCCTAGTTGGCCACTGTCTGCTGCCACGCGATGCTGGGAGGCCTGGGGAAGCTGGCCGCCAAGGGCCTGGCCCACTGCACATAGAAGGCCACCGAGGGAGTCAGTGAGGACCCGGAGCTCCTTTCTACCTGGGCTGGGGGGATCTGGGGCAGACTGGGTCTGTTGGAGGCGGATCTTAGTGGGCAGGTGAGGACCTGGGGGGAGGCCTTGGCCCCTCAGGAACCCTGGTCTCCAGCCCCACCAGGACAGCACAGAGTTAAGGGGTGCAGAGCTGGGGAGGTCTCCTGGGGGCAGGGCATGAGTCCG
>NW_022166104.1:0-1496 GCF_008728515.1 Papio anubis | reverse complement strand
AAAATACTCTAATTTTAAAAACAAACAAAACATCCTCTCAACCTATGTCCCCTTCAGCCCTGTCTCTCTCCATCCTATCTCAATCTTCATAGAAGAACCATTTACTGTAGCCTCTGTTTTGTCATGAAGTCCTCAACTTGTCTTGATTCAATCTCCATCACTCAAACAAAACAACAAAACAAATAGGTCTATATTAAAGACACCAATGAACTTCCTGTGGCTGAAGCTAATCTCTGTTTCTCCCTTAAGCCTCTTTCTTAGCTGTCACTTTCTCTAAGAAGTCATCCATGACCCAACAGAGCTGCATAAGGTAGCTGATGTGGCCCTGCTGCATCCTGTACTTCTACCACGAACCTGAAGACACTGTGTTGTAATTCTCTATTTACTGTTTCTGTTTCTCACCAGACTGCAAGGAGGACAGAGTCCCTGTCTATCTTATTCATCATTGTGTCCTTGTAGAAGGACATAAATACTTGTTGAATGAGTGAAAATTAATATTATGATAATATTTTTGAAAAAAAAATAGTACAACTGGCCCTCTGTATCTGTAGGTTCTAGATCCATGGATTCAATCAACCAAGGATGGAAAATATTTGCAAAAAATAAAGGATGCTTCCATATGTATTGAACATGTACACATTTCTTTCCTTGTGAGTATTCCATGAACATTACAGTGTCACAGCTATTTATATAACATTTATATTGTATTAGGCATTATAAGTAACTTAGAGAACATTTAAAATACTCAGGAGGATGTGTGTAGGCTACCCGCAAATATTATTATGCCATTTTCTATCAGGAACTTGAGCATTTGTGAATTTTGGTATCCACGGCAAAACCAAAGGGATACCTAAACCCCCACGGACACCAAGAGACAACTGTATATTTATGACTGAGAGAAATTACATTGAAATTTTAATAGTACTAATTTGCGAATATTGTTACTTAATTTATATTTTTCCTTTTTTCCCTATTTGTTTAACTCAAGATTGTTTTCTAGAATTAATCTGTATTACTTTAGAAGAGCAGAAGTAAACCAAACCAACTGTGGGGCCAAATAGCAGAAGCTACATAAACCAGACCCAATATTTTCCTTCCATATTAACATTTGGTGGCTTGATGAGGTTAACAATATACCAAAGTTTTTTTCCTCCTAGTATACTATAATCCTAGGGTTATGACTACTCCTGCTTATATGTAGTTGCTTATTCTGTTTTATTCATCATCCATCAGAGATCTATTAATAGCAAACAACATGTCTTCTATGAAGGCTTCTCTCATTCATGCCTGTTGAATGAATGTCACTATTCTTTTCCCCTATAGCATTTAGTACTTGGGCCTGCCTAGCTTCCATCTTATTTTTTGTTTGTTTGTTTTTAATTCTATTTTTTGTAGAGACAGAGTCTCGCTATGCAGCCCATGCTGGTCTTCAGCTCCTGGCCTCAAGTGATCCTCCCACCTCAGCCTCCCAAAGTGCTGGGATTACAGGCATAAAC
>NW_022166103.1:0-1496 GCF_008728515.1 Papio anubis | reverse complement strand
GTGATCCTTCGAAGCTCAAAACCTATGTTGTTCAGGGTCAGCTGCATTTACTACTTGTGTCATATCTGAGGCCTGAAAGCCATCATTCTCGATACCTTAACGTGATGGTTAACAAACTAACTGTTCTGATTAGAAAGAGGAAAAAGCTTATTTTTAAGCTGACAATGAGAGTGGATGTGCTACGGTGAACGGAGAACAGACCTAAGCAAGCACCAAGGCTGGGGTGACTGCCTGTGCTCAGACCCACCAGGGCCTGTTCCTCCATCTCCCTCTGCTGAAAGGGATAACCGCTTCTCCCCCACGAGTAAAGGGCCTTTTTAAAATATTCACACGAGAAGTGCTATGAAAAGCTGAAAGGTCACAGATAACATTTTTAAAAATAAACATTAATGTAAGCATTTAACAAGCCCATTATGATTTAAAGAAAAAAAAATAGTATTAAGTTCTTGGGTGTGGTGGCTCATGGCCGTAATCCCAGCACTTTGGGTGGCCGAGGTGGGTGCATCACCTGAGGTCAAGAGTTTAAGACCAACCTGGCCAACATGGTGAAACCCCGTCTCTAACGAAAATACGAAAATTAGCCAGGCATGGTGGCAGACGCCTATAGCCCCAGTTACTTGGGAGGCTGAGGGAGGAGAATCACTTCAACCCGGGAGGGAGAGTTTGCAATCAGCCAAGATCATGTCATTGCACTTCAGCCTGGGCATTGAGTATGAAACTCCATCCCAAAAAGAAAAAAAAATTATAAAGTTTTCCTTCTAATGAACCTATCATTCAGCCACCGAGGTATACTATAGCTACTTATTCAACCATGAGATACACCACAGGAGATATAGGCGAACAGGACACAGTTCTTCTCTGAAAGAAGGCTGCACCCTCAACAGAAGGGAGGCACACACTCCGAATGGAATCGGCATAGGGAACAGATGCTGCTGCAGGTGGAACTGGCCGCACAGAGCACCCGCTCAAGTGTCTGAGAAACAAGGAGCCGTTGGTGCCATCACCTTCCATACCTGAGCTGGGGCAGTGGGGAGCCTGTCATCACCACCACCACCACCACCGGGACAAAGAGCCCCAGAACCACACAACGAGCTTACAAACTCACCGAGGCGACGACCGAGCAATGTGCGTGGAGTGATGCGAACACGCAGACGTCAGGGCCACGCGCGGCGTTGGTTTTGTGCATCAACCTGAGCGTGCCCAGGGTGCCCAGATGGCTGGTTCTGCATTATTTCTGTGTGAGATGCATGTTTGCCTCTGGACTGAGTGGAGACCCATCCTCGCCGGTGTGGGGGACACCACCCTATCCACCCAGGGCCCGAGTAAAACAGCAAGGCGGGGAAAACTGGGTTCACTCCACCTGTCTGGCTGATGGGCCAGTGACATCTGTCTTCTGCAGCCCGTGCTCCTGGGTCTCAGCTCCTCAGACCCGGGTGGGATCTGCACCCTCCGCTTCTCAAGTCTTCAAGCCACACCCTCCCAGGACTCTAGCTTGC
>NW_022166102.1:0-1497 GCF_008728515.1 Papio anubis | reverse complement strand
TCAGCCATAGAGTTAAACATTTCCATTGAGGGAGCAGCTAGCATCAATATTTTTATGGAAACTGAGAAGTGATATATTGGATTGCTTTGAAGTCTATGGGGACAAAGGTAATATCCTCAGATAAAAACTAGGAAGAAGCTCTGTGAGAAACTACTTTGTGATGTGTTAATTCATCTCACAGAGATACAATATTCTTTTCATGGAGAAGTTTGTAAGTCCTCTTTTTGTATAATCTGGGAAGGGATATTTTTGATCACCTTGAAGCCTGTGGTGACAAAGGAAGTATCCTCAGAACACAACTAGAAAGAAGGTCTCTGAGGAACAGCTTCATGATGCGTGAATTCATCTCACAAAGTTACACTATTCTTACATTACAATTTGTTAGCAATGTGTTGTAGAAATCGGAGAAGGGATATATTGGATGGCCATGAAGCTGACGGTGAAAAGGAAATATCCCAATATAAAAACTAGAAAGAAGCCCTTTGAGAAATTGCTGTGTGATGTGTTAATTCATCTCACAGAGTTACTCTTTTGTTTTCATTGAGTTGTTTTCTTACTCAGTTTTCTTGGGATATGCAATGTGATAATTCTGAGTGCCTTGAGGCCTAAGGTGAATAAAGAAACATCCCCAGATGAAAACTGGAAAGGTTTCTGACAAACTGCTTTCTGAAGTGTGAGTCCATCTCTCGGAGTACACCCAAATTTTCATGGAGCTGTTTGTAAAAACGGTTTTGTGGAATCTGAGAAGGAATATTTTGGATGGCCTTGAAGCCGAAGGTCACAAATTAAATACCTTCAGAATATAACTAGAAAGAAGCTTTCTGAGAAAAGGCTTTGTGATGTGTGAATTCGTCTCGTAGACTTTGGTAACACTCTTTACGTGAATTATGCATTGGTATATTCGGGAACACTTTGATGCCTATGGTAAAAAACGAAGTATCATCACATGAAAACTGGAAAAAATCTTTCTGAGAAACTTTTTTGTGATGTGTGCATTCGTCTCATAGAGGTAAACCGTTCTCTTGTGGGTGCAGATTGGTATCAATGTTTTCTGGAATCTGAGAACGGATATTTTGGAATGCAATGAAGCCTATGGCCACAAGGATTTTACCCTCACATAAACACTTGAAAGAAGCTTTCTGAGAAACTGCTTTTTGTGGTTGAATTCATCTCACAGAATTACCCCTTGTTTTTCATTGAACACTTTGCTAACATTGTTTTCTTTGGGTTTGCAATGGGATATTCGGAAGAGCATTGAGGCCTACAGTTAAAAAGCTTATATCCTCAGATAGAAACTGGACAGAAGCCTTCTGAGAAACTGCTTTAGGATTTGATTATTCACTAATGGAGATAAACCTTTCTCTTTGTGGAATCTGAGATGGGATATTTTGGAACTCATTGAAGCCTATGGCGACAAAGGGAACACCATCAAGCAAAAACTAGAAAAAACTTTGTGTTAAGCCACTTTGTGATGTCTGGATTCATCTTGTACAGATA
>NW_022166101.1:0-1497 GCF_008728515.1 Papio anubis | reverse complement strand
ATCTACAAATTTTAGACAACCAATGAAGCGCTATCAATGGAAAGTCTTACCTCAGGGTATGGCTAATAGTCCTACCTTGTGTCAAAAATATGTAGCTGCTGCTATAGAGCCAGTCAGAAAAACATGGACACAAATGTATATTATACATTATATGGATGATATTTTAATAGCAGGAGAAATTGGCGAACAAGTCTTACAGTGCTTTGCCCAACTCAAACAAAAGTTAACAGCAGCCGGACTACAAATAGCCCCAGAAAAGGTACAATTGCAAGATCCATACACCTATCTTGGTTTTCAAATTAATGGACCCAAAATCATTAATCTAAAGGCCGTTATACGTCGTGATCATTTAAAAACTTTAAATGATTTCCAAAAATTACTGGGAGATATAAATTGGCTTCGGCCGTACTTAAAGCTCACTACAGGGGAGTTAAAACCTCTTTTCGATATATTAAAAGGAGACTCTAATCCAAAATCCCTCAGGTCCATTACTAAAGGAGCATTAATAGCACTCCAACAGGTAGAGCATGCCATTGCAACACAATTTGTTACCAGTATTGATTATTCTCAGCCATTAATATTCATTATTTTTAACACAGCAGTAACCCCTACTGGCTTATTCTGGCAAAATAATCCCATTATGTGGGTACACCTGCCCTCTTCCCCCAAAAAAGTTTTGTTGCCTTATTATGATGCCATAGCTGATCTAATTATCTTGGGAAGAGAAAACAGTAGAAAATACTTTGGAATAGAACCCTCTACCATTATACAGCCCTACACTCAATCACACATCCATTGGCTGTTACAAAATACGGAAGCCTGGCCAATTGCTTGCGCTTCTTACACTGGCACAATTGATAACCATTACCCACCTAACAAACTCATTCAATTTTGTAAACTTCATGCGTTTGTGTTTCCCCATATTATCAGTAAAGAACCCCTCAATGACGCATTACTAATTTTCACTGATGGATCTTCCACAGGACTTGCCGCGTACACTTACAGTAATGTAGTCGTTAAATTCCAGACCACTTATACATCAGCTCAGCTGGTCGAATTGCAAGCTATAATTGCAGCATTGTCAGCTTTTCCTTGTCAGCCACTTAACATTTACACAGACAGCGCCTACCTGGCTCATTCAATACCCCTCTTAGAGACCGTGCCTCAAATTAAACATATTTCAGACACAGCTAACCTATTTCTACAATGCCAACAACTTATTCGAAAAAGGACTACTCCCTTTTTTCTTGGACATATTAGAGCACATTCAGGATTACCGGGACCTTTAACTCAAGGTAACGCAACAGCCGACACGGCAACAAAAACCATAGCCACAGTCACTACAGACAATTTGCAACAATCACAAAAAGCACATGCCTTACATCATTTAAATGCCCAAACCTTAAGGCTTATGTTTAAACTTACCAGAGAACAAGCTCGACAAATAGTTAAACAATGCGCCAACTGCATAACGTATTTACCTGTTCCCCATCTAGG
>NW_022166100.1:0-1497 GCF_008728515.1 Papio anubis | reverse complement strand
TTGTGTAATGGTTTGAAGCATAGTTTAAAATTACCACTTGTGGCCGGGTGTGGTAGCTGACACCTGTAATCCCAACACTTTGGGAGGGCAAGGCAGGCAGATCATGAGGTTAGAAGATGGAGACCATCCTGGCTAACACGGTGAAACCCCGTCTCCAGTAAAAATACAAAAAATTAGCTGAATGTGGTGGCACACACCTGTAGTCTCAGCTACTCGGGAGGCTGAGGCAGGAGAATCACTTGAACCCGGGAGGTGGAGCTTGCAGCGAGCCGAGATTGCACCACTGCACTCCAGCCTGGGCGACAGAGTGAGACTCTGTCTCAAAAAAAAAAAAAAAAAAAACCACTTATAAAAAATTGCATCACATGTTGAATGACCTATAAAGGAGTTACAATTCTAAGGAATATGGTAATTAATTCTTTAAAATAGTCAGGCCTGGTGCTGTGGTTTACACCTGTAATGCCATTGCTTTAGGAGGCTAAGGTGCGAGGATCACTTGAGCCCAAGATTAGAAGCTGCAGTGAGCTGTAATCATGCCACTGCACTCCAGTCTGTGTGACGGAGTGAAACCCTTTCTCTAAAAAATAAAAAGGTAAATAAATAATTTAAAAATAAAATACTAAGCTCCTTTCCAATTTATCTGTTTGGTAAGGTGGGAATTTGATGTGCTTGAGTTTCTTAAAACCATGTCTTTGTAGAAAGGAGACACAATTTTCTCTGCTATTCCTAGTTATTTGGATGATTATAGGGATTAAAAATAGCCATTTGGTCAAGTCTTGAGCTACTGAATTACAATTTTTGCTTCACTCAGTAGGATTTTGCCTTTATTTTGATTTGCATTCTTATCTTAGTTTAGGAAAAGATCTTTGCTATATGCCCCATGCACTTTGTTCTTTTGGGGAATCTGATCTTAGGAGAGGGCTTCAAAACACGACCAGATTTTCTTTATGGTTTTCTAGATTTTATTAATGTCTTAATAAAACTTAACTAGTTAATGCTGCTTCTGTGTCAAAGTATTTTTCATTTAGAGTAGACTTGATTTTTATATGCATTAAATGAAAGGAAGTCTCTCACGGAAGGGGACACATGGGTATGGAGAAGACAGGGTGTGTGTGTGTGTGTGTGTGTGTGTGTGTGTGTATGTGTGTGTATATATATATATATATATTTTTTTTTTTTTTGGAAACGGAGTTTTGCTCTGTTGCCCAGGCTGGAGTGCAGTGGCAGGATCTTGGCTCACTGTAAGCTCCGCCACCTGGGTTCACTCCATTCTCCTACCGCAGCCTGCCACCATGCCCAGCTAATTTTTTGTATTTTTAGTAGAAACAGGATTTCACTGTGCTAGGCAGGCTGGTCTCCAACTCCTGACTTCGCGATCTGCCCGCCTCGGCCTTCCAGAGTGCTGGGGATTACAGGTGTGAGCCACTGCGCCTGGCCAACAGAGGATTTATTTTTGAGCTCTACATTTCAGAGTTCTTTTCTCTAGCCCTGGCCTGG
>NW_022166099.1:0-48119 GCF_008728515.1 Papio anubis | reverse complement strand
AAACTATCACAAGAACAGAAAACCAAACACCGCATGTTCTCACTCATAGGTGGGAACTGAACAATGAGATCACTTGGACTCGGGAAGGGGAACATCACACACCGGGGCCTATCATGGGTATGGGGGAGGGTGGAGGGATTGCATTGAGAGTTATACCTGATGTAAATGACGAGTTGATGGGTGCTGATGAGTTGATGGGTGCAGCACACCAACATGGCACAAGTATACATATGTAACAAACCTGCACGTTATGCACATGTACCCGAGAACTTAAAGTGTAATAATTAAAAAAAAAAAAAAAAAAGAAATTCAGTACACTAAGGCTATCTAAAACCGAGGAATCTCAAGGAGTCTATGTCACTCCCTTGGCACTCCCATAAGAGCTGGTGCAGGTACCCATTGTTGGGGGAGTTGAAGATAAGTCACATCACCAGATCACTGGCAGTCATTCGTCACCAGCAGCCCAGAGTGTGGCAGCCTCTTGGGTGGCTAGACCCAGAAGAGCAATAGGCAGTCTGGCTCTTAGGAACTCTTTTTTTCTTTTTTTAAAATTATTATTATACTTTAAGTTCTAGGGTAGCGTGATGCCTCCAACTTTGTTCTTTTGACTTAAGATTGTCTTGGCAATGTGGGCGCTTTTTTGGTTCCATGTGAACTTTAAAGTAGTTTTTTCCAATTCTGTGAAGAAATTCATTGGTAGCTTGATGGGGATGGCATTGAATCTATAAATTACCTTGGGCAGTATCGCCATTTTCCCGATATTGATTCTTCCTATCCATGAGCATGGTATATTCTTCCATTTGTTTGTGTCCTCTTTTATTTCACTGAGCGGTGGTTTGCAGTTCTCCATGAAGAGGTCCTTTCCATCCCTTGTAAGTTGGATTCCTAGGTATTTTATTCTCTTTGAAGCAATTGTGAATGGAAGTTCATTCATGATTTGACTCTCTGTCTGTCTGTTACTGGTGTATAAGAATGCTTGTGATTTTTGCACATTAATTTTGTAGCCTGAGGCTTTGATGAAGTTTCTTATCAGCTTAAGGAGATTTTGGGCTGAGACAATGGGGTTTTCTAAATATACAATCATGTCATCTGCAAACAGGGACAATTTGACTTCTTCTTTTCCAAATTGAATACCCTTATTCCTAAGAAAGAGCAATTGTACTACATCAAAGAAACACCCCAGGGAACAAAAGAATCAGGATGGCAAGCCTTGAATCCCAGATATTTGTGCTAGAAGAAAGTGTTATTTATTTATTTATTTATTTATTTATTTATTTATTTGCAGAGACACAATTGCAGTGCTGCATGCATCAGGTAAAGTGCTCACTTCTACCCAGACAGTCAAGCAACCTCTGTGATCATGAAGGGTCTTGGAGAAGAGGTCCTTGTTTCCCCTTTGTCCACAACTGCACATGCAGCTGGGACTTCTCCCACAGGAAATCAATATGAATGCACCTAAAGATAGCCTTCCTGGAACAATTCAGGGTGATCGCATCCCCACAGGAGGAGCACTCCTCAGGGACACGCTTGCATGAGAGGTAGAGTTACATTTTCTCTCTACTTAGGATATCAACATCCCTACAGACAAGGAGAGGTGCCTGTCTGATCTGAATAGCTAGAACACTGTCACAGGAGTGAGGCTGGGAGGTGGATATCTTTTGTATTGGTTTAGCAGAGGAGCTGAAGTAGTTCTCAACCTCCACCCTGATAAAACCTCAGTGCGTCTAGTTGGGAGCTCTCCCAGGCACCTTCATCCCTGCCTGCTTTAGCTACAACTGATTTCCTCTCAGGGATGCTTCTCCTACTGGTCTGAAGCCTGAACCACCAACTCAATCAATAAAATACTGGGGAAAAAGTAAATAAATAAATAAATAAATAAATAAATAAATAAATAAGAGCACACCATAGGGGTATAAAATAAGTTTCAACAGATCCTTATTATTCTGACACCATAGGAGAAAGTGAACTTTGCCTATACACCAAGTACATAACTATTACAACTAGAATCTGAGCAAGCAGCACAAAATGACTCTCTATAACTAAGTAACTCATACATAGTCACCACCCCCAAAAGCACCAAGAACCAAATTAGGCAATAATAAACTATACATATTAAAGTCATAACTTTAAGAGAAAAAAAAAAGAAATTAAAAAGCAACCCCACAAATCAAAAATAAATTCAAGGACAATTTGAAGAAATAGTCTACCCAAATGAGAAAAACACAGAAAAGTAATTCTGGTAATATCACAAAACAGGGTTCTGTAACACCCCCAAAATATTACACTAGCTCCCTAGCAATGGATCCAACCCAGGATGAATTTTCTTTTTTTTGAAATACCAGATAAAGAATTGAGAAAGTTGATTACTAAGCTTCTTGGGAAGATACCATAGGAAGGTAAATACTGACTTCAATAAATTTTAAAAAATAATTTAGGACATTAATAAAAATGTTTAGAAGACATATATCATAAATAAAAACTATCAGGGAGAAGAGGTAATGAATACTGGGCTTAACACATAGGTGATGTAATGATCTGTGCAGCAAACCACCATGGCACACATTTATCTGTGTAACAAATCTGCACATCCTGCACATGTACCCCTGAACTTAAAATAAAAGTTGAAGGAAAAAAGAAAAAACAAAACACCAATCAGAACTTCTGAAAATGCAAAGCACACTCAGGGAAATACAAAATGCATAGAAAGTTTTAAAAATAGACTAGTACATGTAGAAGAAAGTATTTCAAAGTTTAAAGACAAGACATTCAAATTAACCCAATCAAGCAAAGATCAAGAAAAAAAATTAAAAAATGAACAAAGTCTCCAAGAAATATGGGATTATGTAAAACAGTCAGACCTAGGAATAATTGGTATTCTTGAGGGAGAAGAAAAGGCTAAAAATTTGGAAAATCTATTTGAGGGAGTAATTGTGGAAAACTTCTCTGGCCTTGCTAGAGATTTAGAAATACAAGAAACTCAAAGAACTCCTGGGGAATTTGTTGCAAAATTATTACCAAGGCATTTACTCATCACAATATCCAAACTCAACACACGCAAAAAATAATTCTAAAAACTGTGAGACAAAATTGTTAGGTAATGTATAACGAAAAACCTATCACCTATCAGACTCACAGCAGACTTCTCAGCAGAAACCTTAGAAGCCAGAAGGCTTAGGGTCCTATCCTTAGCCTCCTTAAACCGAATGATTGTCAGCCCAAAATTTTGTATACAGTCAAACTAAGCTTCATAAATGAAGGTGTTATAAAATCTTTTCAGACAACAAATGCTGAGGAAATTTCTTACTTTCAAACCAGCACTACAAGAAATGTTAAAGACGAGTTCTAAAGCTTGAAACAAATGTTCAGTATGCATCAAAACAGAACCACCTGAAAGTATAAAACTCACAGAGCTTATAAAATAATAGCACAGCTTAAAAAACAAATCATCTAGGTAACAACTGACATAATGAATACAATAGTACCTCACATCTTAGTATTATTAACATTGAACATAAATGGCCTAAATCCTCCACTTAAAACATACAGAATGGCAGAATGGATTTAAAAAAGAAGAAGAAGAAGAAAAAAAAAATCCCAAGTATCTGTTTCTTCAAGAGGCTGACCTAACACATAAAAATTCATACAAATTCAGGGTCAAGAGATGGAAAAAGTTATTCCACACAAGTGGAAACCAAAAGTGAGCAGAGCAGCTGTTCTTGTATCAGACAAAACAGACTTTAAAGCAGAAACAGGAAAAAAAAGAAAAGATAAAGAAGAATATTATATATTGATAAAAGGATCAGTCCAACAAGAATATATTACACTCCTAAATTTATATGCACCTATCATTGAAGCTTCCAGATTTATAAAACAGTTGCTACTGGACCTAAGAAATGAGATAAATAGCAACACATTAATAGTGGGAAACTTCAATACTCCACTGACAGCACCAGATAGATCATAAAGACAGAAAGTTAACTAAGAAGAAAATGTATTTAAAGTATACCTAGAAAAAAAAATGGACTTAACAAATACTTACAGAGCATTATTCCCACAAATTGAACAACACACATTCTTCTCATCAGCTTATGGAGCATCTTCCAGGATAGACCATATGTTAGGTCACAAAAATATCCCAATAAGTTTAGAATATTGACCTCATATCAACTATCTTCTAAGAACATAGTGGAATAAAATGAGGAATCAACTCCAAAATGAATCCTCAAAATTATGCAAATACATGGAAATTAAATAACCTGCCCTTGAATAATTTTGGGGTTAACAATAAAATTGAGATGGAAATTTAAAAGTTCTTTGAAATGAATGATAATAGTGACACAAATTATCTAAATGCCTGGGATACAGCAAAAGCCATGTGAAGAGGGGGCGGAGCAAGATGGCCGAATAGGAACAGCTCCAGTCTCCAACTCCCAGCGCCAGCAACACAGAAGACCGGTGATTTCTGCATTTTCAACTGAGGTACTGGGTTCATCTCACTGGGGAGTGCCGGATGATAGACCAAGCTGCTGCAACCCGACCAGCGGAAGCTGAAGCAGGGAGTGAGGCAATAGCCTCACCTAAGAGGCGCAAAGGGGAAGGAATCCTTACCACCATGGGAACTGGGGCCACTAGCACCTGGAAAATCGGGTAACTCCCACCCCAATGTGCTGGCTTTACAAGCAAACAGGCACACCAGGAGATCATATCCCACACACCTGGCGGGAGGGTCCACGCCCATGGGCCTCCCTCATTGCTAGCACAGCAGTCTGTGATCCACCGGCAAGGCAGCTTAGCGAAGGGAGGCTGGGAGAGCCCGCGTACTAGGCTTAGGCAGGCTAAACAAAGCTGCTGGGGAGGCTCCAACTGGAGCTCCACAGCAGCTCAAAGGAAACTATACTGTCTGTGACTCCACCTCTAGGGACAGGGCACAGCTACTGCTCAACAACCGCCATATAGCTTGGCAGAAACTCTGCAAGCGCCAGCATCTGTCTGGCTTGGCTTTGAAGAGCACATTGGATCTCCCAACACGGAGGCTGGGAATCTGAGCAGTTCCAGGCTGCCTGCTCAAGTGGGTCCCTGACCCTGAGTAGCCTAACCCTGGGAGACATCCCCACTAGGGGCAGTCTGACACCCCACCTCTGAGGTGGAGTATACCTGAGGCTGCAAAGAATCAGACTTAGGTACACTTTCGCTTTGTTTAAGAACATTCCTTCTGCAGCCTCTGCCTGCAGTCCAAATGACAAGTCTAGGTGGACCTCAAGCAATCTCAACAGACCTACAGCTGAGAGTCACAGAAGCTGTTAGAAGGAAAACTATCAAACAGGAAGGACACCTACACCCAAAGGCCATCAGTACATCACCATCATCAAAGACCAGAGGCAGATAAACTGAAGATGGGGAAAAGCAGGGCAGAGAAAAGCTGGAATTCAAAAAATAAAGAGCACATCTCTCTGACAAAGGCTTGACTCACTGGCTCTTGGATCAAAGCTGGACGGAAAAATATTTTGAGATAGAGAAAGAAACTTTAGTCATCAAATTTCTTACATTAAAGGAGAATTACGTACCCAAGCATAGAAAAGAAACTAAAAATCACTGAAAAAAAAGTGGAATTGACGGCTAGACTAATTAATGCAGGAAGTCCACCGGCAAAATAGAAAGAGATGAAAACCATGACCGAAATCGGCCAATAATGCACCTAACTTCAATGAACCGGCCTAGATCAACTGGAAGAAAGAGTATCAGCGATTGAGGATCAAATGAATAAATGAAATACGAGAAAGAAGAGCTCAAAAGAAAAAGAAAGAAAAAGAAATGAACAAAAGCCTGCAAGAGATAGCAGGATTATGTAAAGAATAAATCCGTCGATTCGGGGATACCGCAGAAAGTGAGGGAAAAATGGAACCAGGATGGAAACACTCTTCAGAAGAGGATATCATCCAGGAGAACTAACCCTAAAATGCAGGCAGGCCAACAAATCCAGAATACGAAAACGCCACAAAAGTCTCGAAAACATCCGGAACCTAATTATAAGATTCTAAAGATTAGAAATAAGCTTAAAGTGTATAGAAAAAGGATGGATTACCTAAAAGAAGCCATCAGACCTAACAGATCTCAAACCAGAAATTCTACAAACCAGAAGAGAGTGGGGCCAATATTCCAACATTCTTAAAGAAAGAATTTTAAACCCAGAATTTCCTATCTAGCCAAACTAGGAGTTTGTAAGTGAAGAGGAAAAAATCCTTTACAGATAAGCAAATGCTCTTAGAAGTTTGTCACCACTAGGCTGCCATACAAGAGACCCTGAAGGAAGCACTAAACATGGAAAAGGGCAGCAGAGGTGCCAGCCATTGCAAAAACATGCAAAATGCAAAGACCATCCAAACTAGGAAAAGCCATATTCATGGGAAAATAACCAGTTAATATCATAATGGCAAGGATCAAGTTCACACATAACAATCTTAACCTTAGAAATGTAAATGGATAAATGTTCAATTAAAAAGACACAGACTGGCAAACTGGATAAAGTCAAGACTCATCAGTCTGCTGTATTCAGGAGACCATCTCACGCATAGAGAGAGACATACATAGGCTCAAAATAAAGTAATGGAGGAAGATTTATCCAAAGTAAATGGAGAACAAAAAAAGCAGAGTTGCAATATAGTCTCTGATAAAACCAGACTTTTACAAACCATCAAAGATCAAAAGAGACAAGAAGGCCATTACATAATGGTCAAGGGATCAATTCAACAGGAAGAGCTAACTATCCTAAATATATAATACTTTTAATACAGAACACCAGATTCATAAACAGAGTCCTTAGAGACTTACAAAGACTTAGACTCCCATACAATAATAATGGAGATTTCCAACCTCCACTGTCAACATTAGACAGATCAGGAATAGAAAGTTAACAAGGATATCCAGAATTCAACTCATCTCACAATGCATAGACCTAATAGACATCTAAAAGTCTCCACTTTAAATCAACAGAACACACATTCTTCTCAGCACCACATGGCACTTATTCCAAAATTGACCACATAATTGGAAGTAAAGCACTCCTCAGCAAATGTACAAGAACAGAAATTTTAACAAACTGTCTCTCAGACCACAGGTGATCAAACCTAGAACTCAGGACTAGAAACTCAATCAAAACCGCTCAGCATGACAAACTGAACAACCTACTCTTGAATAGCTACTGGGTACATAATGAAATAGAGAACTGAAATAAAGATGTTCTTTGAAACCAATGAGAACAAAGAGACAGCACTACCAGAATCTCTGGACACATTTAAAACAGTGTGTAGAAATTTATAGCACTAAATGCCCACAAGAGAGAAAGCTGGAAAGATCTAAAATTGACACTCTCACATCACAATTTAAGAACTAGAGAAGCAAGAACAAACACATTCAAGAGCTTCATGAAGGCAAAAATAACTAAGATTGAAATAGAACTGAAGAGAATGCGAGACTAAAAACCCTCAAAAATCAATGAATCCAGGGTTGGTTTTGGAAAAAGATCAAAATTGACAAGACCATAAAAGCAAGACCCAATAAAGAAGAAAAGAGAGAGAAAAGAATCAAATAGAGCCTTAATAAAAAAATGATAAAAGAGATATCCACCACAAGGCTACTAGGAAATGCAAACTGCCATCAGAGAATACTATAAAACACACTCATGGAAATAAGAACAAGAAAATCTAGAAGAAATGGATAATTTCCTGGACATACACTCTCCAAGACTAAACCCAGAGCTGAGACCCTGAATAGATCAATAGGCTCTAGAGTGGGGCAATAATTGACACTTCTGGCCAAAAAGTCCAGGACCAGATGGATTCACAGCTGAATTCTACAGAGGTACAAGGAGAGAGGAGTTTGGTACATTCATGAAACTATTCCAATCAATAGAAAAGAGGGAATCCTCCCTAACTCATTTTGCTGAAATTGCTTATCATCCTGATACCAAAAGCCTAGCAGAAGACACACAACAAAAAAAGAGAATTTAGAGCCATATCCCTAGTAGACATGATACATTATCAAGCAAATACTGGCAAGCAGTTCAACACATCAAAAGCTTATCCACCATGATCAAGTGAGCTGTCCTAGGATGCAAGGCTGGTTCAACATCCATAAAATCAATAAACATAATCAGCATATAAACAGAACCAAAGACAAGAACCACATGATTATCTCAATAGATGCAGAAAGGAAACGACCAAAATTCAACAGCCCTTCATGCTAAAAGCGGCTCAATAAATTTGAGTATTGATGGAGGCATTACCTCAAAATAATAAGAGCTATTTGCCAACAAACCCACAGCCAATATCATACTGAATGGGCAAAACTGGAAAAATTCCCTTTGAAAAGCTAGCTGAACCAGGGATGCCCTCTCTACCACTCCTGTTCAACATAGTGTTGGAGGGATTACAGGCTAGGGCAATTAGGCAAAGAAGGAAATCCAGGGTATTCCAGTTGGAAAAGAAAAGAAGTCAAATTGTCCCTGTTTGCAGATGACATGATTATATATTTAGAAAACCCCATTGTCTCAGCCAAAATCTCATGGCTGATAATAGCAATAAAGTCTCAGGATGCTAAAATTAGTATTTTAAAAATCACAAGCATTCTTATACACCAATAACAGATAAACCTAGAGGACCAAATCACGCTTGAATAGACTTTACATTTCACAATTTAAACAAAGGAATCCAAATACCTAGGAATCCAACTTACAAAGGGATGTAAGAGACCTCCTTCAGGGAGAACTACAAACCTAACAGAACAGAAATAAAAGGGACACAAACAAATGGAAGAACATACCATGCTCATGGATAGGAAGAATCTGTCTCGTGAAAATGGCCATACTGCCCAAGGTGAATTTATAGATTCAATGCCATCCCCATCCAGCTACCAATGGTTTCTTCACAGAATTACCAGGAAAAAAGAAACTGCTTTAAAGTTCATATGGAACCAAAAAGAGCCCGCATCTCCCAGACAATCCTAAGTCAAAGAACAAAGCTGGAGGCATCAAGCTACCTGACTTCAAACTCTACTACAAAGGCTACAGTAACCAAAAACAGCATGGTACTGGTACCAAAAACAGAGATATAGACCAATGGAACAAGAACAGAGTCCTCAGAAATAATACCACATCTACAACCATCCTGATCTTTGACAAACCTAGAAAAACAAAGAAATGGGAAACTATTCCTATTTAATAAATAGTGCTTCTAGGAGAATTAGCTAACCATAAGTGAAAAGCTGAAACTGGATCGCTCATACTCCTTATGCGAAAATTAATTCAAAGATGGATTAGAGACTTAAGAATGTTAGACCCTAATACCATAAAATCCTGGAAAACCTAGGTAGTACCATTCAGGACATAGGCATGGGCAAAAAGACTTCATGTCTAAAACACCAAAAGCAACGGCAAGAAAACTAAAATTGACAAAATGGGATCTAATTAAACTAAAAGAGCTTCTGCACAGCAAAGAAACTACCATCCAGGTGAACAGGCAGCCTACAGAATGGGAGAAAATTTTTGCAATCTACTCTACATCTGACAAGGGCTAATATCCAGAACCTACAAAGAACTCCAACAAATTCCACAAAGAAAGGAAAAACAAACAACCCATCAAAAGTAAATGAGATCTGAACAAGACATTTCTCAAAGGACATTCATACAGCCAACAGACATATGAAAAATGCTCATCATCACTGGCCATCAGAAATGCAAAAATCAAAACCACAATGAGATACCATCTCACTAAATTTAGAATGAAATTAGGCCAAAAAGATCAGAAACAACAGGTGCTGGAGGATGTGGAGAAGCCGAACACCTTTTACCTGTTGGTGGGATTGCCCAACTAGTTCCATACATTATAGAAAGCAATTATGGCTGATTCCTCAAGGATCTCTAGAACTAGATCGCACCATATGACCCAGCCATCCATTGCAGGATATACCCAAAGTTATAAAGTCAACCTGCTATAAAGACACATACACCGTATGTTTTATTGCAGCACTATTCACAATAGCAAAGGAGCTTGGAGAATCACCCAAATGCTCCATCAGTGGGTGGGTTAGCAAAATGTGGCATATACCATGAGACCATAGCACGGCCATAAAAAAAAGGATAGGTTTACGTCCTTTGTAGGGACACTGGATGCAGCTGGGAAACCATGTTCTGCTCTGCAGGAGCAAAGCCAAATGCATGTTTCTCCCTCTGGGGTGGGGCTTTGGAACAGATCAGCTGGACTCAGGAAGGGGTATCACACCCCACCCGGGGGCCTATCCTTGGGAGAGAGGCTGAGGGGGAGAGGGGTTGCATTGGGGTGCCACCTGATAAATGACGAGTTGTTGGAGTGCATGAGATAACATGGCACAAATATACATATGTAACAGGAGAATATAACATGTTATGCATGTACCCTAACCAAAGTATAATAATGTATCGAATTAAAAGTCAAAAAATAAATAAAAAGGTTAAAAATTAAAAAGCCATGTGAACAGGAAAGTTTACAGCATTAAATGACTACATTAAAAAGTCTGAAAGAGCACCAATTGACAACCTAATGTCACATTTCAAGTAACTAGAGGAAGAGAAACAAACTAAACTCAAAGCCAGCAGAAGAAAAGAAATAACAAAAATCAGAGAAAAACTAAATAAAATTGAAACAAAAAAATACAAAAGATAAATGTAGCAAAAGTTGGTTATTGAAAAAATAAACAAAATTGATGGAGCATTAGTGAGATTAACCAATAAATGAAGATAGACGATTCAAATAAGCTCAAATAGAAATAAAACTAGAAACATTACAAATGATAATACAAAAAAAAGTCTATAAACATTTTTACACACACAAACTAGAAAATCTAGAGAAAATAGATAAAGTTCTAGAAACACAAAACAAAACAGGAATAAATCAGGAAGAAAATAGAAACCCTAAACAGACCAATAACAAGAGGTGAGATAGAATCAGTAATGATAAAAATGAAAATTACAGACAACAAAAAGTCCAGAACCAGATGGATTCACAGATGAATTCTACCAGACATTCCAAGAATTGGTAGCAATCTTACGGAAACTATTCCAAAATATAATTAAAGAGGGAATCCTCTCTAAACATTCCATGAAGCCAGCATCACCCTAATATCCAAATCAGAAAAGGACATCAACAACAGAAACTACAAACCATTATTTCTGATAAGCCTAGATGCAAAAGTTCTCAGAAAAATATGCTACCTAACAGAATTTGACAGAACATTCAACAGATAATATACCATGATCATGTTGGTTTCACTCCAGGTATGCAAGAATGGTAAAACATATGCAAGTCAATAAATGTAATACCTCACAAAAACATAATTAAAAACAAAAAAACCATATAATCATCTCAATAGACAAAGAAAAAAAGATTTGATCAAATTCAATATCCCTTTCTAATAAAAATTCTCAAAATCTAGGTATAGAAGGGACTTACCTTAAAGTAATAGAAACTATATATTTCAAACCCACAGCCAACATCATACTGAAGGGAGAAATTTGAAAGCATTTTCTCCCTGAGAACTGGAACAAGACAAGGATTTCCACTTTCACCAATTCTACTGTTCACTACTCATGTGATTGTATACCTAGAAAACCCTAAAGACTCATCCATAAAGCTCCTAGATTGATAAAGGAATTCAGTAAATTCTCAAGGGAACACTTTTATACTGTTAGTGGGAATGTAAATTAATACAACCACTATGGAAAACGGCATAGAGATTCCTTAAAGAGCTAAAAGCAGAACTACCATTTGATCCAGCAATCTCACTCCTGGGTAATTACTCATAGGAAAAGAAGTTACTATGTGAAAAAGAAATATGCAAATGCATGTTTATAGGAAAACAATTCACAACTGCAAAGATGTGGAACCGACTTAAGTTCACATCAACCAATGAGTGGATAAAGAAAATATGATTATATATACACCATAGAATACTACTCAGTTATAAAAATAAACAAAATAATGTCTTTGCAGCTACTTAGAGCTGGAAGTTGTTGTTGTTGTTATGGTTGTTGTTGTTGTTGTTGTTGTTTTGAGATGGAGTTTTGCTCTTGTTGCCTATGCTGTAATGCAATGGCACAATCTCTGCTCACCACAACCTCCACCTCCTGAGTTCAAGCGATACTCCCACCTCAGTCTCCCAAGTAGCTGGGATTACAGGCATGCGCCACCATGCCTGGCTAATTTTTTGTATTTTTAGTAGAGACGGGGTTTCTCCGTGTTCTCAGGTTGGTCTTGAACTCCCGACCTCAGGTGATCCGCCTGCCTCGGCCTCCTGAAGTGCTGGGATTACAGGAGTGAGCCATTGCGCTTGGAAGTTGCTATTCTAAGTAAAGTAAGTCAGGAATGAAAAGCCAAATACCATACATTGCCACTTATAAGTGGGAGATAAGCTATGAGGACAAAGACATAGAGGTATAATGGACTTTGGGAACTCAGGTGGGATGCTGGGAGGAGGGTGAGGAAAAAAAGGCTACATGTTGGGTACAGTGTACATTGCTTGCCTGATTGGTGCACTATAATTTTAGAATGAATCCCTAAAGAACTCATTCATGTAACCAAAACCACCTGTATCCCCAAAAACTATTGAAATAAAAGAAATAACAAAAAATAGAAGATTTAAAAAGAGAAAAAAGTAAAGAGGAATGAACAAAATGTCTCAGAAATATAGGATTATATATAG
Organism: Papio anubis; assembly: GCF_008728515.1. Taxonomy (NCBI): domain Eukaryota; kingdom Metazoa; phylum Chordata; class Mammalia; order Primates; family Cercopithecidae; genus Papio; species Papio anubis. The sequence continues at coordinate 35,390 of NW_022166099.1, read as the reverse complement.
ATCAAATCTGCCTCTATTTGGTGTTCTTGAAAGAGATGGGGAGAATGCGACAAACTTGGAAACCTTATTTCAAGATAACATCCCTGAGAACTTCTCCAATCTTGCTAGAAAGGCCAACATTAAAATTCAGGAAATGCTGAAAACTCCAATAAGACATTTCTTAAGAAAATTATTCCCAAGATGCATAATCATCAGATTCTCCAAGGTCAAATGAAAGAAAAAATGTTAAAGGCAGCTAGAGAGAAATGTCAGGTCACCTACAAAGAGAATGACATAAGACAAGAAGTAGAATTCCCAGCAGAAACTCTAAAAGCCAGAAGAGATTAGGGGCCAATATTTAACATTCTTAAAGAAATTCCAACAAGGAATTTCATATTCAGCCAAACTGAGCTTCATAAATGAAGGAGAAATAAGATGTTTTCCAGACAAGCAAATGCTGATGAAATCCATCACCACCAGACCTCCTTATAAGAGCTCCTGAAGGAAGCACTAAATATTGAAAGTGAAGAACTTTATGAGTCTTTTCAAAAACACATGTAAGTACACAAACCAGTGACGCTATAAAGCAACCGCAAAAGTGTCTGCATAATAACCAGTTAATATCATGATGATAGGATCAAAGCTACACATATCATATGAACCTTGAATGTACATGGGCTAAGTTCCCCAATTAAAAGGCACAGGATTACAAGCTGGTTAAAGAACCAAGACCTACTGGTATGTTGTATTATTCCATTTTCACACTGCTATAAAGAAATACCCAAGACTGGTTAGTTTGTAAAGAAAAAAGCTTTAATTGACTCACAGTTCCACGTGGCTGGGGAGGCCTCAATAAACCTACAATCATAGCAGAAGGCAAAGCAGGAACCTACTTCATAAAGTGACAGGAAAGAGAAAAGAGGAGCAAAGAGCGAAGGTGGAAGAGCCCCTCATAAAACCATCAGATCTCATGAGAATTCACTCACTATCATGAGAACACCATGAGGGAAACTGCCCCAATGATCCAGTCACCTCCAACCAGGTCTCTGCCTTGATGCATGTGGATTATCCATATCTTAGGCCACAGAACAAGTCTTAATTATTATTATTTTTTAATTTTAAGTTATATGTAATATGATTTTTGCTCACAAGAAAACTAGAAATCTATAACAGAAGGAATACTAGAAAATTCACAAATATGTGGAAATTAAACAACACACTAAAAGTGTCAATGGATAAAATTAGAAATTACAAAGAAAATTTTTAAATAACTGAGATAAAATGAAAACACAAATACTAAAATTTATGAGATGTAGTGAAAGTAGTGGTAAATGCAAAATTTATTACAGTAATGACTACATTCTACTGCAACAAAGATCTCGATTCTTTAACAACTTTACACCTTAAGAAACTAGGAAAAGAAGAGCAAATAGTTCAAATGTATTGGAAAAGGAAAACAATAAACAGTAGAGGAACATTGGAGATCTATTGGAAGATGGTCAACTAGATGCAGCCAGGAAGTGCCACTCCCACAGAGATTGGGATTTCATTTAATGTACATAATTTGAACAGATCTCCAGAAGGAATATGCTCAATGTGGATAGATAAAATATGCAGATGCTGAGGCTACATATGAAGAAAACTGGGAAGTCTGCATGGGGTGCCTGAATGCCAGGGCCCATCCCTGGCCCCAGACAACACCTAGGAAAGGGGTGAGTGAAGAGACTGAGGGAATTTCCACTCTTGCCATGGACCTCTGGGATCCTAGCTTCAGAGGATCCTGCAGCATCCACAGACATTTAAACTGGCAGGGGGATCTCCTCAGAGATTAGACAGAGATGAAGCTGCAACAGGCATAGAGCCAGGGACCTTTGGGCATGGGACAGCTCTAATAGAGCCCAGCAATAAGTGCCGATCCCCCAGGGATGCTCGTCTCTCTCTGAGAGGCTCTGGCCCAAGATAACTTCCAGGGAGAAATAAGGGACTTCCCCTTGGGATTGAGTCATATCTCAGCTGTAGGCCTACTAGAACCTTCCAGAGCTTCTGTCTGGTCACTCCGCAAGAGTGTGTACACTTTGCAGCCTCTGCTGCCCAGTCCGTATGCTTTGCTCCACCTGATTTTGTTCCAACACTCTGGGAGTCCTTCAGATCCCCCAACACACCTAGAACCTATCCCTGAGGGTTGGTAGGAAGGAACCATGAGCAGGTCCTGATTACCCAGAGCTGTAGCTTGTGGCTCAAGAGTGCAAAGCCAGGAATCTGTGTGCAGCACTTGAGTAGAGTAGGAGCCCACACTCTCAGAAACATGAGAATGTTAAGTTGCACAGATTCACGGGATGATCTGGAACTTAGGCATGCCTCCCTCCACAGTTCTGGACTGGTAGGAGTGTGGGCTATCTCTCTACTGAACCCCTCTATAAGGGAGCCCCATGGCCCTGAAGCCCTAACAACAGCAACAACAACAAAATTTTGGGTAGAGTGCCAATGATCAGATGTGGGTTCCCCAAGGCCTAAGAGCAAAACTGGTGAGGAGGTCACTTCTATTCATCTCACACCACAGAATACAACTGAAAATTCAAGTTTACACAAATGAGCCATGTGGCTGAGTAAGAGCCTGTCTACTGCCAACTGTTCACAAGCGCCATTTACTGTATCACTGCCCAAACTGCAACACTAAAAGTGTTTACTAATTCTCCCCTCTGTGAAACCAAAAGCAAAAATTTGACTACAAAGACCCTATACAGAGCTTTAATGCTCTGAAAACTTCCAAAAATGAAGCCAACTGACTACACTGCCATTTACACCAAAATTAAAAGAATGACAACATTCCCGGATGAGAAAAAATCAGCAAAAAACCTTGGGCAATTAAAAAAGCCAGTATGTCCTTTTAAAACAAGCCCACTAATTCTGCAGCAATGCTTTTAACCCATCTGAAATGTCTGAAATAACTGACATTAAATTCAAAATGTGGATGGCAATGAAGCTTATCAAGATAGAGGAGAAAGTTGAAACTCAATCCAAGGACACCAAGCAATAGAGTAAAATTATTCAAGAGCTGAAAGAAAAGATAGCCATTCTAGGAAAGAATGAAACTGAACTTCATGAGCTGAAAAATTTACAACAAGAATTTTACAGTAAAACTGGATTTACTAACAGCGGAATAAACCAAGTTGAGGAATGCATCTCAGAGCCCAAAGACAAGGCATTTGAACAGACAAAAATTTTTTGAAAATTAGGAAAAATGAACAAAACTTCCAAAAAAATATGGGATTATGTAAACAATCCAAATCTGCAAATTATCAACATTTCTGAGAGAGGAGGAGAAAGTATAAGGAACTAGGGAAATATATTTGAGAATAAGGTCCATTAAACTTTATTTTCTCATTAGAGAGGTTGATAAATCCATGAATTACAAACCACCCCAGACTGATTTTATACAACATGACCATTCCCGAGGCACACGGTCATTATATTTACTGAGATCAATGCAAAAGAAAAAATTTTAAAAAGCTAGAGAACAGGGGCAGGTCACTTACAGAGGGAACCCAACCAGGCTAGCAGTAAACTTCTCAGCAGAAATATTATGCTTGTAGAAAAAAATGGGGGCCTATTTTCAGTATCATTAAAAGGAAGACATTCCAAAAAAGAATTTTGTATCTCCGAACTAAGCTTCATACATGAATGAGAAATAAAGTTCTCCTCAGATGGCAAATGCTGAGGGAATATATTTCAACTAGATTATTCTTACAAGAGATCCTTAAGGGAGTGCTAAACAAAGAATAACAAGAATGACACCTGCTACTACAAAAGCACACTTATGCGTGTAGCTCAAAGTACTGTGAAGCAACTATGCAATCAAATCTATATAACAGACAGCTAACAACAAAATGAAAGGATTAAAACTATGGTTATTAATACTAACCTTCAATGTAAATGTACTAAACATCCCACTTGAAAGAGACAGAGTGGCATGCTGGATAAAAATAGAAGACCCAACCATCTGCTGTATTCAAGAGACACATTTTACATGTAAAAACACCCATGGGCTCAAAGTAAAAGGGTGGAGTAAAATCTACCATGCCAGTGGAAAACAAAAAGAGCAGGACTCACTATTTTTATGTCAGAAAAAAACAGATTTTAAATGAATACAAATGAAGAAGGACAATGAGGGCCTTTACATAACAAAAAAGGGTACGATCAAACGAGAGGACTTAACTACCTTGTATGTATACATGTCTAACATTGGAGTACCCAGATTCATAAAACAAGTTCTTCTTGGCCTACAAAATACTTAGACAATCATGCAATAATAATAGTAGACTCCAACACCCCACTGACAACATTAGACAGATTATTATGGCAGAAAATTAACAAAGAAAGTCTGGACTTAAACTTGACACTTACCTAATAAACATGTTACCAGTTGAAGGTATCTGATTTACCAGTAGCAAATTAGTATAGGTCTGCAACAACCTCAATTCTTGCCTCCTCAGAAGAAATAATTCGACTGAAGAGCATAAGGCAGAAAAAGAGACCAAAGCAAGTTTCAGAGCAGGAGTACAAATCTTTTAAAATGCTTTAGCACAAGAAACAAAGAAAAGTGCACTTGGAAGAGATCCAAGTGGGCAACATGAAGAAACAGTGCAGTGTTTAGCCTTGATCATAGAACTTCATATGCTGGCCCCTTTCCTACAATTCTTCCCTTAGGGTGGGCTGCCCACATACAGAGTGCCCACCTTACACTTGGGAAGTGAGCATGTGCAGTGTGTTTAGGAAATTGTATACATGCTCATCTGAGGCTTTTCTTTGCTTTTCTGGTGGAGTGTCCCCGGAAGGTCATACTCCATCATTTTGTTTATTAATGCACATGCCTAGGCTCACTAATCGAATACATGAGATTTTATTGGAATCCTCCCTTTGCTTCTTCCTGCCACCTGCATTCAATTAACACTTTAATGTTAACAGCTGTGGACCATTAGGAGATTGTCTCTCTCTGAGGCTGGCTATTATCATTTTTAGAGGGGCACTGGGATAACTTTCAAACCATCACCTGATCATCTGACATTTCTAGTGGATGAAGGGTAGGGGGGCCCTTCTCCTGCCACTCTAATGTTTATCTGTAGCAAATATATACAGTACACTCCACCAAACAGCCTTAGAATATAATTTTTTTCTCATATGCTAATGGAATATATTTTAAAATCAACTACATGCTTGTTCATAAAACAAGTCTCAGTGAATTCAAACACAATTTCAAACAGCAGTGCAATAAAAATGGAAATAAATATCAAAGAGATCTCTCAAAATTACAAAAATCCATGGAAATGAAACAACTTATTCTTGAATAAAACCTCAGTGAACATTGAAATTAGGGTAGAAATCAAAATATTCTTTAAAATTATTGAAAGTAGAGAAACAGCTAACCAAAATCTATGGGATGCACCGAAAGCAGTGTTAAGAGGAAAGTTTACAGCCCTAAATGCTTTTATCAAGAAGGTAAAAAGATCTCAAATTAACTGTCTAACTTTGAACCTAATGAAACTAGAAAAAAATAAATAAACCAACACTTAAGCCAACAGAACAAAATAAAACCTAAAATTAGAGAAGAAATTAATGAAATGAAGATGTAAAAATCTATACAAAACATCAGTAAAACCAACTGTTACTTATTTAAAAAATGAATAAGATTGACAGACTGATAGCTAAAAAAGAAAGAGAAGATACGAATAAACACAATCAAAAATGACAAATGTGATATTATAACTGATCTCACAGAAATTCAAAAAATCCTCAGAGACTACTATGAACTACTCTATGCACACAAATTAGAACATCTGGAGGAAATAAATAGATTGTTGGAAGGACACAATCTCACCAGGTTGAATCAGGTACACATTAAACCCTCAATAGATAATTATCAAAATTTGAAATAAAATCAGTAATGAAGAAACTACCAACCAAAAAAGGCCCTGGACCAGAAGGATTCACAGCCAGATTTTACCAGATATATATAGAAAAATTGGGCCGGGTGCAGTGGCTCATGCCTGTAATCCCAGTTCTTTGGGAGGCCAAGGCGGGTGGATTGCTTGAGGTCAGGAGTTGGTGGTCAACCTGGCCAACATGGTGAAACCTTGTCTCTACTAAAAATACAAAAAATTAGCCGGGCATGGTAGCACATGCCTGAAGTCCTAACTACTCAGGAGGCTGAAGCAGGAGAATCACTTGAACCCAGGAGGCGGAGGTTGCAGTGAGCCAAGATTACACCACTGCACTCCAGTCTGGGAGACAGAGAGAAACTCTGTCTCAGAAAGAAAGAAAAAAAAAAAAAAAAAAAAACAACTAATGATAATAATCATACTAAAACCATTCCAAAAAAGTGAGGAGGAGGATTACCTTCCTAACTCATTCTAGCAAGCAAGTATAAGGCTAATACCAACATGTGGAAGAGACCCAACAACAAAAACTTCAAGTCAATCCCACTCATGAACATAAACACAAAGTCTTCAACAAAATATTAGCAAACCAAATTCAGTTGCACATCAGTGAGTGTACTATGATCAAGTAGACTTTATTCCTGGGATGCAAGGCTGGTTCAACATACACAAATGAAGTGATTTATGACATAAGCAGAATGAAAAAAAAAAAAAAAAAAAAACACAGGTGATCATCTCAATAGATGTGGAATTTTTTTTTTTTGATAAAATTTAACACCCTTTCATGATAAAACCCCCCAATGGACTAAGCATTGAAGGAACATACCTTGAAATAATAAGAGCCATCAAAGACGAATCCACAGGCAACATCATATTGAATGGGCAAAAGCTCAAACCATTCCCCTAGAGAAATGGAACAAGACAAGAAGGCCTAATCACACCACTCGTATTTAACCTAGTATTGAATGTCCTAGTCAGGAAAATCAGGCAAAATAAATAAGCAAAAGACATTCAAATATAAATAGAAGAAATCAAGCTATCTCTCTTTATGGATGATATAATTCTATACAAAGAAAATTCTAAAAACTCTACCAGAGGGCCCCTCGAACTGATCAACTACTTTAATGAAGTTTCAGGATACAGGATCAATGTATAAAAATCAATAGCACTTCTACATGCAAACAAACAAACAAACAAACAAAAAAAAACAGTTCGGGCTAAGAGTGAAATCAGAAACCCAATCGCACTTACAATAGCCACAAGGAAAATGTAATACCTAGGAATACAGCTAATCAAGGAGGTAAAAGACCTCTACAAGTAGAATGACAAAACACTGCTAAAATAAACCAGATAATGCAAATAAATGAAAAAAAATTGTTGTTCATAAATTGAAAAAATCAGTATTTTACAAATGGCCATACTGCCCAAAGCAATTTAGTGATTCAATTATATTCTTATTAATATTCCAATGTCATTCTTCACAAATTAGAAAAGGGTATTCTTAAATTTATATGAAACCAAAAAAGAGCCTAAATACACAAAATAATTATAACTAAAGTACAAAGCTGGAGGCATTGAACTATCTGATTTCAAATGATACTATAAAGTCACAGTAACCAAAAGAACTTGGTACTAGCAAAAAATAATAAAAATAAAAATAAAAATAAAAGACACATAGACCAATGGAACTGAATAGACAACTGAGAAATAAAGCCATAAACCTAACACCATTTGATCTTCAACAAAACCAACCAAAACAAGTAATGGGGAAAAGACTCCCTATTCAATAAATTGTGCTTGGATAAATCCAATAGCATAATATTAAGCCATATGCTTAATACTGAGCCTTAAGCCTTACTTTTCCCCATATACAAAAATTAACTCAAAATGGGTTAAAGACTTAAATGTAACACCTAAAACTGTAGAAACTCAAGAAGAAAAGTTAGGAAATATCATTCTGGATGTGGGACTTGGCAAAGATTTGATGATGAAGATACCAAAAGTAATTGCAAAAAAAAAAAGAGCAAAAATTGACATGTAGGACCTAATTAAACTGGAGAGCATCTGTACAGCAAAAGAAACTATCAACAGAATAAACAGACAACCTACAGAATGGGAGAAGATATTCACAAACTATGCATCTGACAAAAGCCTAATATCCAGAACCTATAGAGAACATAAATCAACAAGCTAAAAACAAATAACCCCACTAAAAAATAGGCAAAGTACACAAACAGACACATCTGAAAAGAAGACATACATGGGGCCAAAAAACATATAACCAATGCTCTTTATTTCTAATCATCAGAGAAATGTAAATCAAAACTATAATGAGATGCCATCTTACATCAGTCAGAATGGGTATTACTACAAAGTCAGATACAGATACAGGGGAGGTTGTGGAGAAAAAGGAACACTTATACACAGTTGATGGAAAGCAGTTTAGAGATTTTTCAAAGAACTTAGAACTAACATTTGACCTAGTGATGTCATTACTGGGTATATACCCAAAGAAATATGAATCATTCTACCATAAGGACACATGCAAACAAATGTTTATCACAGCACTATTCACAATAGCAAAGATGTGGAATCAATGCAGATGTCTAACAGTGGGCTGAATAAAGAAAATATGGTGTGTAGGAATACTACACAACCATAAAATAGAACAAAATCTTGTCTTTTGAAGCAACACAGATGCAGCTGTAGGTCGTTGTCTTAAGCGATTTGACACAGGAGAAGAAAAACAAATTTCACGTGTTTTCACTTATAAGTGGGAGCCAAACATTTAGTACACATAAGCTCAAGGGATGAAACAATGTTCACCAGGGTCTACTTGAAGATGAAGGGTGGGAGGAGGGGGAGGATTGTAAAACTACCTATCGGTTACTATGCTCACCACCTTGATGTAAAAATATTCTGTATGTTAAAGTTCCATAACATGCAACTTACCCATATAACAAAACTGTGCATGTACCCTGTGAACTTAAAATTAAAGCTGGAAACAAGAAATAAAAGAAATGAAATTGGGAACTGATATGGTTTGGCTCTGTGTCCCACCCAAATCTCACCTTGAATTGTAATAATCCCTAATTGTTATAGAAGGGACTTGGTAGGAAGTAGTTGAATCATGGGGGAAATTTTTCCAATGCTGTTTTCATGATAGTGATTATAGAAACAGACTACTACAGGGGCATTGCTCCTGACTGTAGAGGAATAAAAAAAATGGCAAAAGGAGAATACTATGCATAATTGTATTCCAAAAAAATCCACAACTTAATGTAAATAAATAAATTCTAGAAAATCCACTCTATTAATACCGACTCATGAAGAAATAAGAAAATATCTGAATACACCTGAGATAAGTAAGGCAATTGATCAAAAATCTCTCAAAAACAACAAAAACAAACTCAGGAACACATGATTTCACTGGAGAATTCAATCAAACATTTAAATAATTAACACTAATATTTCTTTAAAAAATTTAAGAGGAGGGAACACTTAGAGCCACATTCTATGAAGCCATTATTACCCTGAAAACAAACCAGACAACATCACAAGGAAAAAATTACTACAGATTAATATTCGTTATAAATGCTAATATAAACTACTTCAATAAAATATTAGCAAACTGACGTTCTCTGTTAAAAGAAAACAGAGAAAATATTTTTGACAGATTCGTAATCATGTATTGGATATGACAAAGGTACCAAGAAAAAGTAGATAAACCGGATTTCATCAAAATCAAAAACTTAATTCCATCAAAAGGCATTATTCTTTAGTCATGAAAAGGCAACCTATAGAATGTGAGAAAATATTTGCAAATGATATATTTTATAAGACATCAATATCTAGAATATCTGAAGAACTCCTGCAAAGAAAAAAAAAGAAATAAATAAAGCAACTAAACTCAAAAATTGGTAAAATCTTGAGTAGTCATTTTTAAAGAAGGTAAACAAATGGTCCATAAGAACGTTTAAATATTTTTACTATCAGTAGCCACAGCAGGAATGCAAATAAAAACAATAAAATACCACTTCACAACACCTAGGAAGGTGAAAATTAACTAGTGTTGTCAATAACTTGGAGAAATTGAAAATCTTAAGATTTCTGGTAGAATGTAAAATATCACAGAAAATGTGTAAAATTGTTGATGTCTGAAAATGTTAAACACATAATTACCATATAGTGTATAAATTACACACCTAGTTATATAACACTCAAAATAACTGAAAGCAGGAACTAAAAGAGATATATGCAGGGTAGTGTTTGTAGCAGTTTGTTTTACAGTAACTGAAAGGAGGAAACAATCCATATTTCTATCAACAGATTAATAGATAAAATATTCATGGTATATACACACAATGGTATATACATACAATAAATATACACATACAATGGAATATTATTCAGCCTTGAAAATAGTGAAATCCTAAAAGATGCTTCAACATAGATGAACCTCGGAAAAATTATGCTGAGTCAAATAAGCCAGAGACAAAATGACAAATATTACATAATTTCACATATATAATATACCTATAATAAGCAAATTTATATAGTTAGAAAGTAGATTAGCAGTTAGTATGAGATATGGCAAGGGAGGAATGGAAAGTCATTGTTTAATGGTTACACAATGTTTGATTAGGATGGAGAAAAAGTTCTAAAAATGAGTTGTGATATGAGTTGTAGAATATTTTGAATGTATTTAATGCTACTAAATTATGCACTTAAAATAAGTAAAATGGAAAATTATATTTTGTGTATATTTTACCAAAATATTTTTAAAATTAAGGCAATCAAGGAATTGTGAACACAATATTTGGTGGTATTAAAAACTTCTAGGGTTAGAGTAGGGGTGAAGCAAGATGGCTTCTATGGTTCGGCTCTGTCCCCACCTAAATCTCATCTTGAATTGTGACTCCCATGATTGCCCTGTGTTTTGGAAGGAACTCAGTGAAAGGTGATTGAATTATGGGGGTGGGTCTTTCCTGCACTGTTCTTGTGATAGTGAATGAGTCTGATGAGATCCGATGGTTTTAAAAATGGTAGTTTCCTTGCTCAAGCTCTCATTTTGCCTGTTGCCATCCACGTAAGACGTAACTTGCTCCTCCTTGCCTTCTGCCATAATTGTGAGGCCTCCTCAGCCATGTGGAATTGTAAGTCCAATAAACCTCTATTTTTTTTTTTGTAAATTACCCAGTCTCGGGTATGTTTTTATCAGCAGTGTGAAAATGGACTAATACAATGGCTAAATAGAAAGTGGCAATGATTGTCCCCTTTCTCCACAAGGACACCAATTTAACACCTACCTACAAAACAAACAAACAAGAAAAAAACCTTTGTAAAACCAAAAATCAGATGAGCATGCACAGTACCTGGTTTTAAGTTTGTATCACTGAAAGAGACACAAAAGAGGGTAGAAAAGACAGTCTTAAATAACTGATGCCACCACTCCCGCATACCGTGGAAGCAACCACATGATGAAGACAGATATTCTGTTTGTTTGATTGGCATACGGAGAGTGCAGTAATTGTAATAAATTGCATTGAACTCAGTGCTGCTGTGTTACAGCAGAAAGCAAAACTTGATTGAACTTAGCTGGCATGCACCCATGGAGGGAGTATTTAAAACAGTCCTAGCCAGAGGGGAATCACCAATCTTAGCAGTCAGAACTTGAGTTCCACCAAGTTTGCCACCGCAGGCTAAAGTCCTCTGGAGCCCCAAATAAACTTCAAAGGCAATCTAGCCCATGACTGCAACTCCCAGGTGAGTCCAAGTACTGAACTGATCTCAGGGTTAGTGGACTTGTGGGGCATGTGACCTACTGAGTCACCAGCCAGGGAAGCTGAGAAAGTGCTTGTGCCAACTCTCCACCAACTCCAGGCTACACAGCTCACAGCTTCAAAAAATACTCCTTAATTCTACTTGAGGAGAGAAGAGCGAAGAGTAAAAATGACTTTGTCTTGCATCTTAGACACCAGCTGAGCCACAGAAGGATAGGGCACCAGTCAAGGTCATGAGGTTCCCTCTCCAGGACCTAGCTCACAGGTAACATTTCTAGAAGCATTCTGGACCAGAAGAGAAACCATTGTCTTGAAGGGAAAAAATCCAGTTCTGGCATGAGCATCACATGCTGACTAAGGAGCCCTTGAGCCCTGAAAACCAGTAGTGGTAACCAAATAATATGCCACGAGCCTTCGGTGAGACTCTGAGACATACTGGCTTCAGATAAGATTCCATATTCCCAGGTGTGGTAGCTATGGGGAGAGACTCTTTCTGTTTCAGAAAAGTGGAAGAAAAAGTAAAGGAGACTTTGTCTTAAAACTTAGGTAGTAGCTTGACCACTGTGTGGTAGAACACCAAAGAGGATATTAGGCTCTCCAAATACAAGACTTGGTTTTTGGATGGAATTTCTGGACATTTCCTTGTCCAGAGAAGAGTCTAGTGACCTGAAAAGTGAGTCTCAAGCCAGGTAGCAACCACCACAAGTTGATTGAAGAGCCCCTGTTTCTTAAGAAAACACTGGCAGTAAGCTGGCCATACTTGCCATTGGACTGTGGTGGTGATGGTCATGGGTTGAGGCTCTTCTCCCTGTGGAAAAAGGGAGGAACATTGAGAAAGTCTGAATCCTGTGGTTTGATTGCCAGCTAAGCCACAACAAAATAGAACACCAAGTAGACTTTAAGGCCTTTCACTCCACTCTCTGGCTGCCAGACAAACCTCTGGATCCATTCAAGGACAATGGTAACTTGGTGCCTTGAAGGGAAGAATATAAGCCTTGTTGGCTTCACCAAGTGCTGATTGTGGAGCCCCCCAAGGCCTGAGCAAACATAGGTGCCAGTCTAGTTGTAGTTACAGTGGGCCTTGGCTAAGATCCAGTACTCTGCTGGCTTCTGGTATTTCTAAGCAAAGTCACAATGGTGGTGGCCACAGGGCTGCTTGTGTCACTGCACCTCAAGCTCCAGGCAGCTCAGAACAGAGAGAGAAACCATTTGTTTGGGATAAAATAAGGGAATAGAACAAGAGTTTCAGCCTGGTAATCCCACGAATTCTCCATATTTATTAAGACATTCAAGGTAGTGTCTCTAGGAGTCTGGAATAACCAGAACATTATCGGGATTGAGGTACCCCCTAATGCAGATGCAGCTTAGGTCACAAGAACCAAGTCATTTTTAATACCTGGAAAGCCTTCCCAAGAAGGACAGGTATAAACAAACCCAGACTGTTAAAAAAAAAAAAAAAACCCTAATCCTTCAATGCCCAGACACAGACAAACATTCACAAGTATCAAGATGATAATGACCTAGGCAAGTGAACTAAATAAGCACCAGAAACCAATCCTGTAGAACCAGAGATATGTGAACTTTCACACAGAGAATTCAAAATAGATGTGTTAAGGAAACTCAAATAAACTCAAGATAACACATAAAAGAAATTCAGAATTCTATCAGATAAATTTAACAATAATATGAAAATGATTTTAAAAATCAAACAGAATTTCTGGTGTTGAAAAATAAAATTCATATACTGAAGAATACATCAGAGTCTTTAAATAGCATAATTGATCAAGCAGAAGAAATAATTAGTGAGCTTGAAGACCAGCTACTTGAAAATAAACAGTCAGAAGAGACAAAAGAAAAAAAATAAAACAACGAAGCATGGCTACAGAATATAAAAAATAACCCCAAAAGAGCAAATCAAAGAGTTATTGGCCTTGAAGAGGAGGTAAAGAAAAAGACAAGGGTACAAAGGTTATTCAAAAGTGTAATAACAGAGAAGATCCCAAACCTAGAAAAAGATATCACTATCCACATACAAGAAGGTTATAGAACACCAAGCCAATTTGACCCAAAGAAGACTGCCTCAAGGCATTTTACAATCAAACTCCCCAAGGTCAACAATAAAGAATGGCTTCTAAAAACATCAAGAGAAAAAAAAAAGAAGAAGAAGAAGAATGGACAATATGACTGGCAGCAGATTTTTCAGGCCAAGGCCTTTTAGGCTGGGAGAGAGTGGCATGACATATTAAAAGTCCTCTATACTATAATAGTACATCTGGTGAAAGTATTCCTCAAACATGCAGAACAAATAAAGACATTCTCAGACAACCAAAAGCTGAGGGATTTCATCAACACCAGGACTGTCCTGCAAGAAATGCTAAAAGGAGTACTTCTATCAGAAAGAAAAATGCATTAATGAGCAATATGAAAACATTTGAAGGTAGAAAACTTACCAATAATAGCACACACAAAAAAAAATAATATTGTAACATTGTAACTGTGTTGTGTAAACTACTTTTATTTTAGGTAGAAAGAATAAGCGATGAACCAATTAAAATAATATTTAAAGCAAGTTTTCAAGACATAGACAATACAATAAAATATAAATAGAAACAACACGTTAAAATGTGCGAGGACAAAGTTAAAGTGTAGAGTTTTTATTATTTTTCTTCTACTTTGTATGTACAAACAGTGTTAAGTGTCATCACCTCAACATAATGGGTTATAAAATAATATTTGCAAGTCTCATGGTAACCAAAAAACAAAAAGCATACAAGAAGTACATAAAAATTAAAATGAAAAAATTAAATAATAATATCAGAGAAAACCATCTTCAATTAAAAAAAGGCAGAAGAGAAAGAAAGAGAAAGTAAGAAAGAAGGGAAGACCAGTAATCAACCAGAAATCAAATAACAAAATGGCAGGAATAAATCCTTACATATCAATAATAATATTGAATGTAAATGGACTAAGCTAGCAAATAAAAAGTCATGGGGATGCTGAGTGAATGAAAACAAGAACCAAGGATGTGTTCCCTACAAGAAACAGACTTCACCTATAAAGACACACAGAGACTGAATATAAATGGAAGTAAAAGAAATATCCCATGTCAATATTAACCAATATAGAGGAGGAGAAGCTAGCTATGCATATATCAGACAAAGTAGGTCTCAAGACGAAAACTTTCAGAAACAAAGAAGGTCACTATATAAAGATAATGGGGAAAATTAAGCAAGAAGGTAATAACAATTATAAATATATGTATGCACTCAACATAGGAGCACAAAGATATATAAAGCAAATATTAGAATTAAAGAGAAAAATATAATCTAATACAATAATAGCTGGAGAATTCAACACTTCATTTTCAGCATTGGACAGACAGATCTTCCAAACAGAAAATAAACAAAGAAACATCATATTTTATATGCACTACAGAAAAAATAGACCTAAAAGATATTTACAAATTATTTCATCCAATGGCTACAGAATACACATTCTTTTCCTCAGTATATGGATCATACTCAAGGATAGATCGTAAGATATGCCACAAAACAAGTCTTAAAACATTCAAAAAATTTAAAATAATATCAAGTATTATCTGTAATCACAAAGGAATAAAATTAGAAATCAATGACCAGAGAAATTTTGAAAACTATACATACACATGAAAGTTACACAACATTCTTGTAAATGACCAGTGGGTCAATGAAGAAATTAAGAAGGAAATTTAAAAATTTATTGAAACGATTGATAATGGAAACACAACATACTAAAATCTATGGGATACAGTGAAAGTAGCACTAAGAGGGAAAAATTTAAATGAAGGAAATAACATAAAATGTCAATGAAACAAAAAGTTGATTTTGTTAAAAGATAAGCAAAATTGATGAAAGTTTATCCAGAATACGAAAATAGTAAGAAGATCCAAATAATAAAATGAGAGATGAAAAAAGAGGCATTAAAGCTGATACTGCAGAAATTCAGAGGATTACTTGTGGCTACTATGAGCAACTATATGCCAATAAACTGGAAAATTTAGAGGAAATGGATAAATTCCTAGACACATACCTCCTACCAAGACTGAACCATGAAGAAATTTAAAATGTGAACAAATCAATTATAAGTAATGAGACGGAAGCTGTAATAAAAAGACTCAAAACAAAGAAAAGTCTGGGATCCATTAGCTTCATTGCTGAATTTTACTGGGCATTTAAAGAATTCTATAATACCAATTCAACCCAAATTATTTTGAAAAACAAAGGAGAAGGAAACACTTCCAAACTCACTGTGTGAGTCCAGTATTGTCCTGATATCAAAAGCAGAGAAAGACACAGAAAAAAAAAAAAAAAAAAAAAACCAAAACTAGAAGCCAATGTATAGCCCCGATGAATATTGAAGAAAAAATCTTCAACAAAATACTAGCGGACTGAATTCAACAATACATTAGAAAAATAATTCATCATGGGATTTATCCTCAGGATGCAAGTATGGTTCAATATATACAAATTAATCAGTGTGATACATCATATAGTAGAATAAAGGACAGAAACCATATGAATATTTTAACTGATGTATTATAGAAAAAGTATTTGATAATATTCAAAATTCTTTCACAATCAAAACTCTCAAAACACTTATTATTAAAGGAACATACCTAAACATAAATGAAAGCCATATATGACAGACACATAAATAGTATCATTTGGAATGAGGAAAACCAGAAAGCCTTTCCTCTAAGGTCTGCAACAAGACAAGGATATTCACTGTCACAACTGTTTTTCAACATGGTACTAGAAGACTTATTTAGAGCAATCAGACAGGAGAAAGAAAGAAAGGACATCCAAATTAGAAAGAAAGAAGTCAAATTATTCCTGTTTGCAGGTGATATGATCTTATATTTGAAAAAAAACCTAAAGAATCCACCATGAAACTATTCCAACTGATAAATTCAGGAAATTCATGGTACACATTATTAATATACCAAATTACTACCATTTCTACATGACAACAGCAAAAACGTCCGTGAAAGAAATCCAGAAAGTAATGCCATTTACAATAGCTACAAATAAAACAAAATGCCTAGGCATTCTTTTGATCAAATAAGTGAAAGATCTCTACAATAAAAACTATAAAATACTGATGCTAGAAAGTGAAGAAGATACAAAAATGAAAAGATATTTCATTTTCATGGATTGGAGAATTCAAAACTTTAAAAATGTCCATAATAACCCAAACAATCAACAGATTCAATGCAATTCCTATTAAAATACTGATGACCTTCTTAACAAAAATAGAAGAAATAATCTAAAAATATATATGGAGTAACAACGACACTGTAGCCAAAGCTATCCCAGGTTAAAAGAACAAAACTGGAGGAATCATGCTACCTGACTCTAAATTATACCACAGAGCTATAGTAACCAAAACAGCATGGTACTGGCATGAGAAACAGACACATATATCAATTGAACAGAGTATATAATCCAGAGTTAAGTCCATTCGTCTACAGTAAACACATTTTTGACAAAGATGCCAAGAATATATATTGGAAAAAGGACAATATCTCCAATAAATGGTGTTGGGGAAACTGAATGTCCATATGCAAATACCTAAACTACACCCCATCTCTCCCCATATATCAAAATAAAATCAAAATGGATTAAATACTTAAATCTAAGACTTCGTCTATGAAATAGATTGAGAAACTCTCCATGACATCAGACTGGGCAAGTATTTCCTGTGAGAACTGACAACCAAAACAAAAATGGACAAATGAAATTACATTAAGTTAAAATTCCTCTGCACAGTAATGAAAACAATTAACAAAGTGAAGAGACACCCCACAGGATGGGAGTAAATATTTGCAAAGTATTCATTTGACAAAGGATTAATAATTACATTATATAAGGAACTCAATCAACTCTACAGAAAAATATAATAATCCAATTTTTAAATGAATAAAAGATCTGAATAGACAGTTCTCAAAAAATACATGCAAATATTAAACAGTTATATGACAAGGTGCTCAATAGCGTTGATCATCAGGGAAATGCAAAGACTACAGTGAGATATTATCTTACCCCATATAAAATTACTCTTATCCAAAAGTCAGGCAACAACAAATGCAGGTAAGAATGTGGAGAAAAGGGATCCCTTGTACATTGTTGGTAGGAATGTGAATTAGTACAACCATTATAGAGAACAACTTGGAAGTTCCTCAAAAGGTTAAAATAGAGGTACTATATGATTCAGCAACCTCACTGCTAGGTATATACTCAAAAGAAAGAAAATCAATATGAAAGAGATATCTGCACTCCCATGTTTATGGCAGCACTATTAATAATAACAAATATTTGGAAGCCATCTAAATGTTCATCAACAGATGAATGGATAAAAAATGTACTATATTTACACAATGGAGTACTATTCAGCAACAAAAATAATTAGAATCTGTCATTTGTAACAAAATGAATGGAACATGTGGTTATTATGTTAAGCAAAATAAGCCAGGTATAGAAAGGCAAGCTTCATACTTTCTTATTTATTTATTTATTTATTTTTCCATAAGTTATTGGGGTACAGGTGGTATTTGGTAATATGAGTAAGTTCTTTAGTGGTGATTTGTGAGATTTTGGTGCACGCTTCACCTGAGCAGTATACACTGCACCATATTTGCAGTCTTTTATCCCTTGTCGCCCTCCCACTCTACTCCCCAAGTCCCCAAAGTCCATTGTATCACTCTTACACCTTTGTGTCCTCATAGCTTGTCTCCCACATATCAGTGAGAACATACAACGTTTGGTCTTCCATTCCTGAGGTACCTCACTTAGAATAATACCCTCCAGTCTCATTCAGACATTGCAAATGCTGTTAATTCATACCTTTTTATGGCTGCACAGTATTCCATTATATATATTAAAAAATCACAGTTTCTTTATCCACTCATTGATTAATTGGCACTTGGGCTGGTTCCACAATTTTGCAATTGTAAATTGTGCTCCTATAAACATTCATCTGCAAGTATCTTTTTTGAATAATGACTTCTTTCCTTCTGGGTAGATACCCAGTAGTGGGATTGCTGCATCAAATGGTAGTTGTACTTATAGTTCTTTAAGGAATCTCCATACTGATTTCTATAGTGGCTGTACTTGTTTACATTCCCACCAGCAGTGTAGAAGTGTTGATCATGATGGACTATATTTTTGATATGTTGCTGGAATCAGTTAGCTAGTATTTTGTTAAGGATTTTAGCATCTATGTTCATCAAGGATATTGGTCTGTAGTTTTATTTTTTGGTTGTGTCGTTTTCTGGTTTGGGTATTAGGGTGATGCTAGCTTTATGGAATTAATTAGGGAGGTTTCCTTCTTTCTCTATCTTGTGGAATAGTGTCAAAAAAATAGTGCCAATTCTTCTTTGACTGTCTGGTAGAATTCTGCTGTGAATCTGTCTACTCCTGGACATTTTTGTTGGTAATTTTTAAATTACAATTTCAATCTCACTGCTTGTTATTGGTCTATTCAGGGTATCTAATTTTTCCTGATTTAAGGTAGGAGGGTTGTATTTTTCCAGGAATTCATCCATCTCTTCTAGGTTTTCCAGTTTATGTGTGTAAAGGTGCTCATACTAGCCTTGAATGATCTTTTGCATTTCAGTGGTGTCAGTTGTAATATCTCCTGTTTCATTTCTTAATGAAGTTATTTTGATTTTCTCTCTTCTTGGTTAATCTTGCTAATGGTTCATCAGTTTTATTTATCTTTTCAAAGAACCAGCTTTTTGTTCTATTTATCTTTTATTTATTTTTGTTTGTTTGTTTGTTCCTATTTCATTTATTTCTGCTCTGTTCTTGGTTATTTCCTTTCTTCTGCTGGGTTTGAGTTTGGTTTTTTGTTCTTGTTTCTCTAGTTCCTTTGGGTGTGATCTTAGATTGTCTGTTTGTGCTCTTTCAGACTTTTTGATATAGGCATTTAGGGCTTTAAACTTTCCTCTTAGCACTGCCTTAGCTGTATCCCAGAGGTTATGTCACTAGTGTCATTCAGCTTGAAGAATTTTTAAATTTCCAACTCGATTTCATTTTTGACCCAATGCTCATTCAGAAGTAGGTGATTTAATTTCCATGTATTTCCATGGTTTTGGAGGTTCCTTTAGGAATTGATTTTCAATTTTTTTCCACTGTGGTCTGAGAGAGTGCTTGTCATAATTTCAATTTTCTTAAATGTATTAAGGCTCATTTTATGGCCCATCACTTGGTCTATCTTTGAGAAAGTACCATGTACTGTTGAATCAAATGTGTAGTCTGCAGTTTTTGGAGGAAATGTTATATATATACACATAAAAAATATATATATGTGTGTGTATATATATATCTTTTATGTTTTATATATATATGTTTTATATGTTATATGTGTGTGTGTGTGTGTGTGTACCTGTTAAGTCCATTTGTTCCAAGGTATAGTTTACATCCATTGTTTGTTGACTTTCTTTCTTGATGACCTGTCTAGTGCTGTCAGTGGAGCACTGAAGTTCCCCACCGTTACTGTGTTGCTGTCTATCTCATTCCTTAGGTCTATTAGTAATTGTTTTATACATTTGGGATATCCAGTGTTAGATGGATTTATGTTTAGGATTCTGATATTTTCCTGTTGGACAGGGTCTTTTACCAATATATAATGTCCATCTTTGTCTCTTTTAAATGCTGTTGCTTTGAAGTTTATTTTGTCTGATATAAGAATAGCTGCCCCTGGTCACTTTTGGTGTGCATTTGCATGAAATGCCTTTTTCCACCTCTTTACTTTAAGTTTCTGTGAGTTCTTATGTGTTAGATGAGTCTCCTGAAGGCAGCAGATAGTTGGTTCATGAGTTCTTATCCACTCTTCGGTTCTGTGTCTTTTAAGTGGAGCATTTAGGCCATTTACATTCAATATTAGTATTGAAATGTGAGGTACTGTTGCATTCATCATGCTCTTTGTTGCTTGTGTACTTTGTCTGTTTGTTTGTTTTGGGGGAGCAGTTATTTTTGCTTTTTAACTTGTATTTTTGTTTTATAGGTCCTGTGTGATTTATGCTTTAAACAGATTCTGGTTTGATGGGTTTCCAGGATTTGTTTCAAGATCTAGAGCTCCTTTTCACAGTTCTTGTAGTGGTGGCTTGGTAATGGTGAATTCTCAGAGCATTTGCTTGCCTGAAAATGACTGTATCTTTCCTTCATGTATAATGCTTAGATTCACTGGATACAAAATTCTTGGTTGATAATTGTTTTCCTTGAGGAGGTTGAAGATAGGGCCCAATTCCTTCTAGCTTGTAGAGTTTCTGCTGGATATCTGTTGTTAATCTAATAGGTTATCCTTTATAGGTTACCTGTTGCTTCTGTCTCACAGCTCTTAAGATTCTTTCCTTTGTCTTAACTTTGGATAACCCGGTGACAATGTGTGTGGTTGAAGATCTTCTAGCAATGAATTTCCTAGGTGTTCTTTGTGCTTCTTGTATTTGCATGTCTAGGTCTCTAGCAAGGCCAGGTAAGTTTTCCTTGATTATTCCCCCAAATATATTTTCTAAGCTTTTAGAATTGTATTCCTCCTCAGGTACACTGATTATTCTTAGGTTTGGTCATTTAACATAATCCCAGACTTCTTGGAGGCTTGGTCCATATTTTCTTATTCTTTTTTCTTTGTCTTTGTTGGATTGGGTTAATTCAAAGACCTTGTCTTCAAGCTCTGAAGTTGTTTCTTCTATTTGTTAAATTCTATTGCTGAGGCTTTCCAGAGCATTTTCCATTTCTAAAAGTATGTCTGCAGTTTCCTGAGTTTTTGATTGTTTTTTTCTTTAAACTATCTGTTCCTTGCATATTTCCCCCTTCATTTCTTGTATAATTTTTTTGGATTTCTTTGCATTGGGATTTGTCTTTCTCTTGTCCTTCCTTGATTAGCTTAATAACTAACCTCCTAAATTCTTTTTCAGGTAAATCATGGATTTTTTCTTGGTTTGGATCCATTGCTGCTGAACTAGTGTGATTTTTGGGGGGTGTTGAAGAGCTTTTTGTCATATTACCAGGGTTGTTTTTCTGCTTTCTTCTCATTTTGGTGGGCTGTGTCAGAGGGAAGTTCTAGGACTAAAGGCTGTTGTTCAGAATTTTTGTACCACAGTGTTCCCTTGATGTAGTAGTCTCCCCCTTTTCCAGTGGATGTGGCTTCCTGTGAGCCAAACTTCAGTGATTGTTGTCTCTCTTCTGGGTATAGCCACCCAGCGAGTCTACCCGGCTCTGGGCTGGTCCTGGGAGTTGTCTGCACAGAGTCCTGTGATGTGAAGCATCTATGGGTCTCTCAGCTATGGATACCAACTCTTGTTCTGGTGGAGGTAATGGAGAGTGCAGTAGATCCATGACAGTCTTTAACTTTGGTAGTTTAATGCTCTATTTTTGTGCTGGTTGGCCTCCTGTCAGTAGGTGGGGTTTTCCAGAAAGCATCAGTTGTAGTAGTGTGGAGAGGGACTGGTGGTGGGCGGGGCCCTAGAACTCCCAAGATTAAATGCCTTTTGTCTTTCTCTACCAGGGTGGATAGAGAAGGACCATCAGGTGGGGGCAGGCTAAGCATGTCTGAGCTCAGATTATCCTTGAGTGGGTCTTGCTATTGCTGCTGTGGGGGATGGGGATGAGATTCCCAGTTCTCTGGAGTTGTGTACCTAAGAGGATTACGACTGCCTCTTCTAAGTCATTCAGGTTGACAGGGAAGTGGGGGAAAGTTGGCAGTAACAGGCCACATCCAGCTCCCAGGCAAACCGAAGGGCTGGTCTCACTCCCACTGTGCTTCTCTCGACAGCCCTGAATCTGTTTCCAGGCAGAGGGTGAGATGGGCTTAAAAACTTGCCTGAGGTTTTTCTGCCTCTCAGCTGCGAAGGAAAAGGGCTTTAGTTCTTCTCCCTGTCTGTGAAGTCCGTATGCTGGATTCATACCCTCCTTCGAGTTCTGGCCAGGAGACTTCTCGCCCTGTTCAAATTGTTATGCAGTTCAGTTAGAGAATTTTTTTTCCCTGTGGAGTTTTACCCCTGCTGCTCTGGCCACCCTCCAGATGGATCCCTGTGGTGTCAGGCAGGAATGGACTGCTTTCAGACCCAGCGAGCTCCCAGGACCTTTCTGCTGCTTCCTCTACCCCTGTATTTCACTTGACTTGGCTCTCTAACTTGACTCAGCTCCACGTAAAGTCAGACACTTCTCCTGCAAATAGACCTTCAGCTTTTCCAATGGGGGTGTGTGTTCGGGAGAGGATGGTCTCCCTTTCCCACTTCCACAGTTGTGGAACTCACAGTATTTGGGTTTTCTCCTGGGTCCTGCAGGAGCAGTCTGCTTACTTCAGAGGATCCTCCCAGGATTGCTGTTTGTTTTTGGAGTTGATCTGGAGTTAAAATTCACAATGCAAGCCTCCACATGCTGCTCTGTCTGGAACTGCAATCTAGTCCTGCTTTCCATCTGCCATGATCCCTCAGTAATACCCTCACTTATTTTTAAGAGCTAAAAATCAAAACAGTCGAACTCATGAAGATAGAGTAGAAGGGTGGTTACCAGATGCTGGGAAGTGTAGCGGGAGATGAGGGGTGATGTGGGGATCATTATTTGGTACAAAAACTTAGAAGGAATAAATAAGACCTAGCATTTGCCAGGATAACAGGGTGACTATAGTAAAAAATAATTTATTTGTACATTTAAAATAACTAAAAGAGTATATTGGATTGTTTATAACATAAAGAATAAATGGTTGAGGTGATTAATACCTCATTTATCCTGATTTGATTATTACACATTGTATGCCTGTGTCAAAATATCTCATCTATCACATAAGTATTCACTTACCTGGTCCCTACAAAAATAAAAAATAAATTAAAAATACAATTTTAGGTGTATAATGATCCTATATTTTCAAAAATAATACATGTTATTTCAAGGTATATATTTAAGTATTTGCAGATAGGATAAATAATAAGGAAGGCCAATAGATGAATCAACACTGGCCATGCATTGATAAAAATTGGGCGGTGGTTATACACATAAATTGCTAATCATATCTTTCTATGTTTGTATATATTTGAATTCTTCTATACTAATGAATTTAGAATAAATCCTCTGGATAGTACAAAATAGAATTTCATTTTCTCCAGTTGGTTGCATTTTTTTAAAGGCTATTTTAAAAAGCCTCTAATGGTGACACAGATTCCCTTATGTTTCCAATAGTTTAATTTGTCTCTATTTTCCACTCCATTGTTTTCTCCACCACAGGGTCCTGGCTGTATTTTGACATTCCCTTGCAATGTGAAGACCTAAAATTCTGCAGGGCAAGAAGGCTCTTCATAGTCTTCTTTTAGATAAGATTTAGTTCTTCTATGTTCTCTGAATAAAAGCATGTAGAAGACAATCCACCTCTTCTATTGATCTTATTTATTTCCTATCATATTGTGGCTTTTCTGTATTATTTTGTTAGACCACCTGTCATCTATGTGTGCAGACAGGAAGGAAAGATATACATGAATGGAACATGAAACACTCATTTTTAAAGGAAGGAAATTATAGAGACCCAGGGGAATGTGTCAGATTATCTGGACCCAAATCCCAGTACCACGAGTTACTAGCTGCATGACTTTGGCACATTTTTCTGTACTACAGAATGGAATTAATAAAAGCATCTGCCTAATATGATAATAGAAAAGTTAAATGAAATAATGCCCGTAAAGTACATGGCCTATATTAAGCACTCAAAACAAAGGCCCGGCGCGGTGGCTCATGCCTGTAATCCCAGCATTTTGGGAGGCCGAGGTGGGCAGATCAGGAGGTCAGGAGACCGAGATCATCCTGGATAACACGGTGAAACCCCGTCTCTACTAAAAATACAAAAAATTATCCAGGCGCGGTGGCAGGCGTCTGTAGTCCCAGCTACTCGGGAGGCTGAGGTGGGAGAATGGCGTGAAGCCGGGAGGCAGAGGTTGCAGTGAGCCGAGATCATGCCACTGCACTCCAGCCTGAACAACAGAGCGAGACTCCGTCTAAAAAAAAAAAAAAAAAACCATAATAGCTATTATTACTATATCTTTGCTGGCATCTTATCTTGCTGTTTATCAATTGACAGGTGAAAAACTTCCTATTGTAATTTGTATCTCATCAATTATTGGATTATTTATTTGTCTGATTTTTCTTCTGTATATTTTTCATTCCAATCTTTTATTCAATTTTATTGGTCAAGTCGTGTTTCTCTTGTTGAATAAGTCACCACTGAACCAAATAAGAAAGTAGTGAGTCTGTTTTTTATTTTTATTTATTTATTTATTTTATTTTATTTTATTTAGTTTTTATTCTTTTATTTTTTTAGCAGAAAGTGCAAGATTGACCTCGAGTTATTCAAATTCAGAATTTGTAAGACTGTTCCAATGCAGAGACGGGGGAAGACCCAGAATCAAGTCTTAAGAAACTTCAATATATTTTTTCAGTTTTGACTCTCAGAGTTATGCTGGAGTTGAAAAATGAATTGGAAGGTGCAGCCTTTTCAGAAACAGGCTAGCAGTTCCTGGAAAAGTTAAACATAAAGCTACTATATGACCCAACAATTCCACTCTTAGTATCTACCTAAGGGAAATAAAAACATATATCCACAACAAAACGTGTACAAAAATTTTCATGGCAGCATTACACATAGTATCCCACAAGTGGAAGCACTACAAATTTCCATTGGTTGATTATTGGAAAAAACAAAATGCGTTATATGTATAAAATATATCACCCTGTTTTATGTTTCTAAATAATCTTTTTATTAAACTTTTTTCATTTTTTAAATTTCCGGTTAAATCACATTTCTTATCTCTAAAAGTTATATTGTATCTATTATTGTTAAATATTAATATCATTAATTACTTACTCAATTCCTTTAATATATATAAGCCTATTCGGATTATGGATTTTTTTTTTTTGGGTGTGAGACGTAGCAGACTGTCTTTCAAGAACTTGTCCATTTCATGAAGATTATCGACTTTGTGTGCATAGAGCTGTTTAAGATATTCCTTTCAAAAATAAATTGTTCTCTCTTTTCCTCTTTCTTTTTTTTTAATTATCTTAGAATGATTAATTTATTGATGTTTTGTTCTATATTTCCGATTTTTATACAATAAACTCTCGAATAATTTCTAAAAGTCCTAAAAATAATCAGAAACAAACAGATGTTATTCTTTTAAATGATGAGCCATTAATTGACTCATAGTAAAATGAAGAATTTACATTAGCAAGGTTATAATGGATGTACAGTAATTTTTTATGCTTTTCTTTTTTATTTTTATTTTATTATTATTATACTTTTAAGTTCTAGGTACATGTGCATAACGCGGCAGGTTTGTTAAGACATGTATATTCTTGTGCCATGTTGTTGTGCTGCACCCATCAACTCGCTAGCACCCATCAACTCGCCATTTACATCAGGTATAACTCCCAATGCAACTCCTCCCCGCCTCCTCCCCCATGATAGGGCCCCGTGTGATGTTCCCTTCCTCGAAGTCCAAGTGATCTCATTGTTCAGTTCCCACCTATGAGTGAGAACACGCGGTGCTTGGTTTTCTGTTCTGTGATAGTTTGCTAAGAATGATGGTTTCCAACTGCATCCATGTCCCTACAAAGGACACAAACTCATCCTTTCTATGGGCTGCATTAATATTCCATGGTGTATATAAAGCCACATTTTCTTAATCCAGTCTGTCACTGGGATGGACATTTGGGTTGACTCCCCAAGTCTTTGTTATTGTGAATATGCCGCACAAACATAATGCGGTGCATGTCTTTATAGCAGCATGATTTATAATCCTTTGGGTATATATACCTAGTAATGGGATGGCTGGCCATATGGTACATCTAGTTCTGTGATCCTGAGGAATCGCTATACTGTTTTCCATAATGAACTAGTTTACAATCCCACCAACAGTGTAAAAGTGTTCCTATTTCTCCACATCCTTCCAGCATCTCGTTGTTTCCCTGACTTTTAATGATCGCCATTCTAATCTAGTGTGAGATGGTATCTCATTGTGGTTTTGATTTGCATTTCTCTGATGGCCAGTGATGATGAGCATTTTTCACATGTGTCTGTTACTTATGAATGTCTTTGAGAAAATGTCTGTTCATATCCTTTTGCCCACTTTTTGATGGGTGGGGTTGTTTGTTTTTTCTGTAAATTTGTTTGAGTTCTTTATAGGTTCTGGATATTAGCCCTTTGTCAGATGAGTAGACTGCAGTAAATTTTCTCCCATTCTGTGGGTGTTTGCCTGTTCATTCTTTCTTCTTTTTTGACAGAGCCTCACTTCATCGCCCAGGCTGGAGTGTAGTGGTGCAATCTCAGCTTACTGCAATGCCTTGTTTCCAGGTCCAAAGGATTCTTTTGCCTCAGCAACCAGAATAGCTGGGATTACAGGTGTGTGCTACCAAACCTGGCTAAATTTTCTTGTGTTTTTAGTAAAGACAGAGTTTCACAATGTGGGCCAGATTGGTCTTGAACAACTGAGTTCAAGGGATCCTCCCACCTCAGCCTCCCAATGTACTGGGATTACAGGCATGAGCTACTGCTCTTGGCCACCTTTATTATATATATTTTTCTACCAAAGAAACACATGCACTCATGTGTTTATTGCAGCACTATTCACAATAGCAAATACATGAAATCAACCTAGATCCCCATCAACAGTGGACTGGATAAGGAAACTGTAGTAAGGGGAGAACTGGGGAGAACCAGGAAAGGATGTTTAGTTTGAGGCAGTGCTGAGATAGGATCATGAAGGAAGAGGTGAAGGGAATTCCTGTAAGAGTGGCACGGCGTTGTTGTCCTCTGGTCCCCAAAGAGATTAGCGAGGGCTGCCAGATATGCCTTTCCTTCATGTCCAGGGAGACTCAGGTGGTGGTTGGTATTGATAAATCCTTCAACTATGATTTTGTGTTTGACCCCTGTAATGAACAAGAAGAAGTCTTCAATATAGCAGTAGCACCACTCATAAAAGGCATATTTAAATGATATAATGCAATGGTCCTGGCCTATGGGCAGACTTGCTCTGGAAAAAAAACCTATTCAATGGGAGGTGCATACACTGCAGAGCAAGAGAATGAACCAACAGTTGGGGTTATTCCTAGGGTAATACAACTGCTCTTCAAAGAAATTGATAAAAAGAGTGATTTGGAATTTATTCTGAACGTGTCTTACTTAGAGATTTATAATGAAGAAATTTTGGATCTTCTATGCCCATCTTGTAAGAAAGCTCAAATAAATATATGGGGTGATCCTAAGGAAGGCATAAAGATTGTGGGACTCACTGGGCAGACTGTTTTAGTTGCCTTGGATACTGTTTCCTGTTTGGAGCAGGGCAACAACTCTGTGGCCTCCACAGCTATGAACTCCCAGTCATCCCAATTTCATGCCATCTTTACAATCTCCATAGAACAGAGAAAGAAAAGTGACAAGAATAGCAGCTTTCACTCCAAGCTGCATCTTGTAGACCTCGCTGAATCAGAAAGACAGAAGAAAACCAAGGCTGAAGGGGTTTGTCTAAAAAAGGGTATTAATATTAATCGAGGCCTTCTATGCTTGGGAAATGTAATCAGTGCTCTTGAAGATGACAAAAAGGATGACTTT
The DNA here is from genome assembly GCF_008728515.1 of Papio anubis. Classification (NCBI taxonomy): domain Eukaryota; kingdom Metazoa; phylum Chordata; class Mammalia; order Primates; family Cercopithecidae; genus Papio; species Papio anubis. The sequence continues at coordinate 7,063 of NW_022166099.1, read as the reverse complement.
GTGTCCTACAGCGATTCCAAGTTCACTCCACTGCTTCAGGATTCTCTAAGTGGTAATAACCATATTCTTATAATAGCCTGTGTGAGTCCTGCTGGCTCCAATCCAGAAGAAACTAAATACCCCTCACTATGATGACAGAGTAAGAAAAACCAGGAACCAACCTGTTGCTAATATTGATCCCCAGACAACTGAACTTAATCATCTAAAGCAATGGGTAAAACAGCTACAACAGCTACAAGTCTTGTTGCTACAAGCACATGGACATACCCTGTCTGGATCTATAAATGTATAACCATCAGATAATCTACAATCCCTGATGGAGAATAAAAGATTAAGTCGTGGTCTGAGCGAGGCAGCTGGTCAGACAGCCCAGATGTTGGAGAGGATCATTTTGACAGAGCAAGTGAATGAAAAAATGAACACCAACCAGGCACGGTGGCTCATGCCTGTAATCCCAGCACTTTGGGAGGCCGAGGTGGGTGGATCACGAGGTCACGACCATCCTGCCTAACATAGTGAAAACCCATCTCTACTACAAATACAAAAATTTAACGGGGCATGGTGGCGGGCACCTGTAGTCCCAGCTACTCGGGGGGCTGAGGCAGAAGAATGGTGTGAACCCAAGAGTTGGAACTTGCGGTGAACCAAGATTGCATCACTGCATTCCAGCCTGGGTGACAGAGTGAGACAATGTCTCAAAAAAAAAAATTAACGCCAAGCTAGAAGAGCTAAGGCAGCATGCAGCCTGAAAACTGGATCTTCAAAAGCTAGTGGAGGCTTTGGAAGACAGGAATTGAAATAAAATGTAGAAATAATTTGTAACCTGAAGCAATTGATTACCAAGTTATCGGATGAAAGTCCTGCTTGCATGGCTGCAGCCGTTAATACTGTGGTGGAACAAGAAGCTCAAGTGGAAACCAGTTCAGAGAGGAGCCGGTATTCTGATGCTTTTACCACTCAGCATGCTTTCTGTCAAGCTCAGATGTCGAAGGAGTTGGTTGAGTTGAATAAAGCCACTGCACTGAAAGAGGCCCTAGCTAGGAAGATGACTCAGAACATTTGCGAGCTACAGCCCATTCAGTTCCAATACCAGCATAATATAAAAAAAACTAGAACTGGAAGTCATTTATCTGCAAAAGGAAAAGGAAGAATTTGTTCTTGAACTTCAGACAGCAAAGAAGGATGTCAACCAAGCCAAGTTGAGTGTGGCCACTGAAAATATCTCCAGGAGCTGGAGGATCAAATAGCTGATCTGAGGAAGACACCGACTGAGCAGTCCAAACTTCTGAAACTAAAAGAATCCACAGAGCATACTGTCTCCAGTCTGAACCAGGAGATACGGATGATGAAAAACTAGTGGGTACAGTTAATGTGTCAAATGAAAGAGGATGCTGAGAAGTTTAGACAGTGGAAGCAGAAAAAAGACAAATAAGTAATACAGTTAAAAGAATGAGTCAGTAAGAGGCAATATGAACTTCTCAAATTTGAAAGAAACTTCAAGAAACAATCCAATGAGCTAAGATGTAAAACAGAGGAGGCAGCAGCTGCCAACAAGTGTCTCAGGGATGCTCTCCAGAAACAATGGGAAGTCGCAGATAAGCAGAAAGAGACTCAGAGCCATGGAGTGGAAGGCACTGCAACTGGAGTGAAGAATTGGCTTGGAAACAAAATTGAGGCTATGGTCACTACTCAGGAAGCCAAACGCCATCTGATGGGCTCCTTGAAGATAGAAAGATCCTGGTTCAGGGATGTGGCTCAACTCAAAGAAAAAAAAAAGGAATCTGGGGAGAATCCACCTCCTAAACTCCAGAGACATACATTCTCCCTTACTGAAGTGCGTGGTCAAGTTTCGGAGTCAGAAAATTCTATTACAAAGCCGATTGAAAGCCTAGAGACTGAAATGGAACTCAGGAGTGCTCTCAGATAGCTGAACTACAGCAGAAGCTGCTGGATACAGAAAGTGAAGATAGGCCAAAACAATGTTGGGAGAATATTGACACCATTCTGGAAGCCAACTGTGCCCTGAAATATTTGATTTGAGAGCTGGTCTCCTCCAAAATACAGGTCAGCAAACTTGAAAGCAGCCTGAAACAAAGCAAGGTCAGCTGTGCTGACGTGCAGAAGATGCTGTTTGAGGAATAAAATCATTTTGCTGAGTTGGAGACAGTTATAAGCTGAGCTGGTCAGAATGGAGAAACAGCACCAAGAGAAGGGGTTGTACCTTCTCGGCCAGCTGCAGCAGAGCCAAATTGCAGAGAAGCAGTTAGAGGAATCAGTCAGTGAGAAGGAACAGCAGCTACTGAGCACACTGAAGTGTCAGGATGAAGAACTTGAGAAGAAGCAAGTCATGTGTGAGCAAAATCAGCAGTTTTTAAGAGAATGAAATCATGAAGCAAAAACTGACCCCTGACCCTTCTCCAGGTAGCCAGTAGACAGAAATATCTTCCTAAGGATACTCTTCTATCTCCAGACTCTTCTTTTGAATATGTCCCACCTAAGCCTAAACCTCCTGTTAAACTTCCTGGAGCAAAGAATGGTCATCGAGGATCTAAAATATTGTTCAAAGCATTCTGTGAATGAGCATGAGGATGGTGATGGTGATGGTGATGAGGGGGATGATGAGTAATGGAAGCCAAAAAATTAGTTAAGGTGTCCAGGAAGAAAATCCAAGGGTGTTCCTGCAAGGGTTGGTGTGGGTGGAGGAAGCAAAATTCAGACTGTGGTGTGGACTGTAGCTGTGACCCCACAAAGTGTCAGGACCGCCAGCAAGGCAAGGATAGCTTGTGCACCATTGAATGGGCCCAGGATTCTGAAGGCTCCTTCAAACTGGAGTATCTTACTGAGGGGATCCCAGGACTGAGCTTCTTTAACCCCGTGTGTGCCACCCCCAATAGCAGGATCCGGAAAGAGATGTGTAACGTGGAGCAGGTGCTGTGAAAGAAGACTGCTCCAGTTCCCCTACCCCCTTTTGACCTCCCAGAGTTGAAACATGTAGCAACAGAATACCAAGAAAACAAGGCTCCAGAGAAGAAAGAGAAACAAACTGGCCGGCAACACCAGATTCTTCTCTGGCTTCTCCCCTATCGAACAAGAGGCCCACTGAATTTGAAGTCATCATCTCCACCCCCAGTCTCGCTTGGGAGACGTTTTCAGGTTGCAGTCAGAGGGGTTTCTTAAATGACTTCCCTGGATTTCAGGTTTCTTGCTGTTGAAATAAGAAAAAGAGCATTACTGAAAAGAAGGTAAACTTTGATGGATGTTGGTCTTCAGCCTCCAGCCCCAGACTCCTACTCCGTTCTCCAGAAGGGTGCTAAGCCACCTACTGAAAAGAGAACCTACTGACATTCCTAATGACTCATCAGGAATCAGTCCTCAGTATCGTCCAGTTGTTTCTTATTTTTGAGCAGTTCAGGCTGTCTCATGACAGGGATGAGGCCAAGGCTTTCTTATTTTTTGGTTGTCCCTGCTTAACGGAGGAGACTAGCCCAGGATGGGGGCCTGGCTAAGATCTTTTACTCCAACTCAGAAATGGATTTGTGATCTTCATCTTTGCTTTCCTGACATTCTCTGAATTTTAAGTGTTTCAATAGTACTCTCAATCGTCTGCCATGTTTCTGAAGTAAATGAATTATTATTGTTATATTTTATTATACTTTTAGTTCTGGGATACATGTGCAGAATGTGCAGGTTTATTATATAGGTATACATGGGCCATGGTGACTTGCTTCACCCATTGACCCGTCATCTACATCAGGTATTTCTCCTAATGCTATCCCTCCCCTAGCCCCCCACCATCCAACGTACCCTGGTATGTGAGGTTCCCCTCCCTGCGTCCATGTGTTCTCACTGTTCAAATCCCACTTGAGTGAGAACATATGGTGTGTGGTTTTCTGTTCCTGTGTTAGTTTGCTGATAATGATGGTTTCCAGCTTAATCTATGTCCCTGCAAATACATGAACTCATCCATTTTTATGGCTGCACAGTACTGACTCGTGTATATGTGCCACATTTTCTTCATCCAGTCTATCATTGATAGGCATTTGGGTTGGTTCCAAGTCTTTGCTATTGTGAACAGTGCTGCAATAAACATTTGTGTGCATGTGTCTTTATAGTAGAATGATTTATAACACCCTGTAATGGGATTGCTGGGTCAAATGGTATTTCTGGTTCTAGATCCTTGAGGAATCGCCACACTGTCTTCCACAATGCTTGAACTAATTTACACTCCCAACAGTGTAATAATGTTCCTATTTCTCCACATCCTCTCCAGCAACTGTCGTTTCCTGACTTTTTAATGGTCTCCATTCTAACTGGTGTGAGATCGTAGCTCATTGTAGTTTTGATTTTCATTTCTCTAATGAGCAGTGATAATGAGCTTGTTGTCATTTGTTTGTTGGCTGCATGAATGTCTTCTTTTGAGAAGTGTGTGTTCATATCCTTCACCCACTTTTTGATGTTTTTCTTTTTTTGTAAATCTGTTTAAGTCCTTTGTAGATTCTGAATATTAGCCATTTGTCAGATGGATAGGTTGCAACAATTTTCTCCTATTCTGTATGTTGCCTGCTCACTCTGATGATAGATTCCTTTACTGTGTAGAAACTCTTTAGTTTAATTAGATCCCGTCTGTCAGTTTTCTTACATACATTGCTTTTGGTGTTTTATGAAGTCTTTGCCTGTCTATGCCCTGAGTGGTATTACCCAGGTTTTCTAGTTTTTATAGCTTCAGATCTTTTTGAGACTGAGTTCGGCTGGCCTCTGTCGCCTGCCGGGAGGTGCAGTGGGGTCGGATCTGCTCACTGCAAGCTCATCTGGTTTACTTACTCTGCCTCAGCCTCCCGAGATGCCAGACCAGGTACTGGGCCACTCTCAGCCCCTGGCTGGTTTTTGTATTTAGGTAGAGATGGGGTCAGGATAGTCTCGATCTCCTGATCCACCCGTCTCGGCCTCCCAAAGTGCTGGGATTACAGGCTTGAGCCACCGCGCCCGGCCTATAGTTTCAGATCTTACGTTTAAGTCTTTAATCCATCTTGAGTTAATTTTTGTATAAGGTTAAAGAAGGCATCTAGCTTCAGTTTTTTGCATATGGCTAGCCAGTTTCCCCAATACCAATTATTAAATAGGGAATCCTTTCCCCTTTGCTTGTTTGTGTCAGATTTGTCAAAGATCAGATGGTTGTAGATGTGTGGTGTTCTTTCTGAGGCCTGTGCTCTGTTCCATTGATCTATATATCTTTTTTGGTACCAGTACCATGCTGTTTTAATTACTGTAGCCTTGTAGTATAGTTTGAAGTCAGGTGGTGTGATGCCTCCAGCTTTGTTCTTTTTGCTTAAGATTCTCTTGGCTATACGGGCTCTTTTTTGGTTCCATATGAACTTTAAATTAGTTTTTTTCTAATTCTGCGAAGAAAGTCATTGGTAGCTTGATGGAGATACCCTTGAATTTATGAATTACTTTGGGAAGTATGGCCATTTTCAAGATATTGATTCTTTCTATTCATGAGCATGGAATATTTTTCCATTTGTTTACATCCTGTTTTATTTTCTTGAGGAGTGGTTTGTAGTTCTCCTTGAAGAGGTCCTTCACATTCCTTGTAAGTTGTATTCCTAGGTATTTTATTCTCTTTGTAGCAATTGTGAATGGGAGTTCACTCATGATTTGGCTCTCTGTTTGGCTATTATTGGTGTATAAGAATGCATGTGAGTTTCACACATTGCTTTTGTATCCTGAGACTTTGCTGAAGTTGCTTATGAGTTTAAGGAGATTTGGGGTTGAGACAATAGGTTTTCTAAATATACAACCATGACATCTGCAAACAGAGACAATTTGGTTTCCTCTCTTCCTATCTGAATACCCTTGATTTCTTTCACTTGCCCGATTGCTCTGACAAGAACTTCTAATACTATGGTGAATAGGAGTGGCAAGAGAGGGCATCTTTGTCTTGTGCTGGTTTTCAAAGGGAATGCTTCCAGCTTTTGCCCATTCAACATGATATTGGCTGTGGGTTTGTTATAAATACTTCTTATTATTTTGAGATATGTTCCATCAATACCGAGTTAATTGAGAGTTTTTAGCATAAAATTGTGTTGACTTTTATCAAAGGCCTTTTCTGCATCTATTGAGATAACCGTAATCTTTGTCATTGCTTCTCTTTACGTGATGGATTATGTTTATGGATTTGCATATGTTGAACCAGCCTTGCATCCCAGCATTGAAGATGTCTTGATTGTGGCGGACAAGCTTTTTGACGTCCTCTTGGGTTAGGTTTCCTGGTATTTTATTGACGATTTTTGTGTTAATCTTCATCAGGGATATTGGCCTGAAATTTTCTTTTTTGTTGTGTCTCTTCCAGGTTTTGTTATCAGCATGATGCTGCTCTCAAAAAATGAGTTAGGGAGAAACTCTTCTTTTTCTTTTGGTTAGAATAGTATCAGAAGTACCCATCAGTCTGCTGTATTCAGGAGACCCATCTCACACGCAGAGACACACATAGGCTCAAAATAAAGCAATACAGGAATATTTATCAAGCAAATGGAGAACAAAAAAAAGCAGGGGTTGCAATACGAGTCTCTGATAAAACAGACTTTAAACCATCAAAGATCAAAAGAGACAAAGAAAGCCATTACATAATGGTAAAAGGATCAATTCAACAGGAAGAGCTAACTATCCTAAATATGTATGCACCCAATACAGGAACACCCAGATTCATAAAGCAAGTCCTTAGAGACTTACAAAGAGACTTAGACTCCCATACAATAATAATGGGAGACTTCAACACTCCACTGTCAACATTAGACAGATCAACAAGACAGAAAGTTAACAAGGATATCCAGGAATTGAACTCATCTCTGCAGCAAGCAGACCTAATAGACATCTATAGAACTCTCCACCCCAAATCAACAGAATATACATTCTTCTTAGTACCACATCGTACTTATTCCAAAATTGACCACATAATTGGAAGTAAAGCACTCCTCAGCAAATGTACAAGAACAGAAATTATAACAAACTGTCTCTCAGACCACAGTGCAATCAAACTAGAACTCACGACTAAGAAACTCAATCA
>NW_022166098.1:0-1497 GCF_008728515.1 Papio anubis | reverse complement strand
GCTGAAGCCAGATATGAGTCCTTTTCTATAAAAATGCTAAAAGAAACAAAAGAGGGAGTAAAACAGTATGGACCCAACACTCCTTACGTGAGAACGTTATTAGATTCCATTGCTCATGGACATAGACTCATTCCTTATGATTGGGACATTCTGGAAAAATCATCACTCTCACCCTCTCAATTTTTACAATTCAAGACTTGGTGGATTGATGGGGCACAAGAACAGGTCTGAAGAAATGAAGAAATAGGGCTGCCGATCCTCCAGTTAACATAGATGCAGATCAACTATTAGGAACAGGTCAAAATTGGAGCACTACTAATCAACAAGCAATAATGCAAAATGAGGCCACTGAGCAAGTTAGAGCTATCTGCCTTAGGGCCTGGGAGAAAATCCAAGACCCAGGAACTCCCTGCCCCTCATTCAATACAATAAGACAAGGCTCTAAAGAGCCCTACCCTGATTTTGTGGCGAGGCTGCAAGATGCTGCTCAAAAGTCAATTACCGATGAGAATGCCGGTAAGGTCATAGTGGTGTTGATGGCATATAAAAAACACCAATCCTGATTGTCAATCAGCCATTAAGCTATTAAAAGGAAAGGTCCCAGGGGAAAGGTCAGATGTAATCTCAGAGTACGTAAAACCTGTGATGGAACTGGAGGAGCTATGCATAAAGCTGTGCTTATGGCTTAAGCAATCACAGGAGTTGCTTTAGGAGGACAAGTTAGAACATTTGGGGGAAAATATTATAATTGTGGTCAAATTGGTCATCTAAAAAAGAATTGCCCAGTCTCAAATAAACAAAATATAACTACTCAAGCTACTACAACAACAGATAAAGAGCCACCTGGCCTGTGTCCAAGATGTAAAAAGGGAAAACATTGGGCTAATCAATGTCTAAATTTGATATCAACTAAATTTGCTATCAATGTTCTAAATTTGATAAAAATGGGCAACCACTGTCGGGAAACGAGAGGAGGGGCCGGCCTCAGGCCCCACAACAAACTGGGGCATTCCCAGTTCAGCCCTTTGTTCCTCAGAGTTTTCAGGGACAACAACCCCCACTGTCACGAGTGCCTCAGGGAATGTGCCAGTTACCACAACACAGCAATTATCCCCACCAGTAGCAGCAGTGCAGCACTAGATTTATGTACTATACACGCAGTCTCTCTGCTTCCAGGGGAGCCCCCACAAAAAATCCCCACAGGGGTATATGGCCCATTGCCTGAGGGGGCTGTAGGACTAATCTTAGGAAGATCAAGTTTAAATCTAAAGGGAGTTGAAATTTATACTGGTGTGGTTAATTCAGACTATAAACGTGAAATTCAATTGGTTATTAGCTCCTCAATTCCTTGGAGTTCCAGTCCAGGAGACAGGATTGCTCAATTATTACTCTTGCCTTATATTAATGTTGGAAACAGTGAGATAAAAAGAACAGGAGGGTTTGGAAGCACTGATCCGGCAGGAAAGGCTGCATATTGGGCAAGTCAGGTCTCTGAGA
>NW_022166097.1:0-1497 GCF_008728515.1 Papio anubis | reverse complement strand
AATGGCTGCATAGTATTCCATGGTGTATATGTGCCACATTTTCTTTATCCAGTCTATCATTGATGGGCATTTGGGTTGGTTCCAAGTCTTCGCTATTGTGAATACTGCTGCAGTAAACATAGGTGTGCATGTGTCTTTATAGTAGAATGATTTATAATCCTTTGGGTATATATCCAGTAATGGGATTGCTGGGTCAAATGACATTTTTGGTTCTAGATCCTTGAGGAATCGCCACACTGTCTTCCTCGATGGTTGAACCAGTTTGATTCCCATCAACAGTGTAAAAGCATTCCTATTTCTCCAGGTCCTCTCCAGCATCTGTTGTTTCCTGACTTTTTAATGATCACCATTCTAACTGCCATGAGATGGTATCTCCTTGTGGTTTTGATACGGATTTCTCTAATGACCAGTGATGGTGATCTTTTTTTATGTTTGTTGGCCACATAAATGTCTTCTTTTGAGAGGTGTCTGTTCATATCCTTTGCCCAATTTTTGGTGGGGTTGTTTGTTTTTTTCTTGTAAATTTGTTAAAGTTCCTTGTGGATTTTGAATATTAGTCCTTTGTCAGATGAGTAGATTGCAAGAATTTCCTACCATTCTGTAGGTTGCCTGTTCACTCTAATGATAGTTTCTTTTGCTGTGTAGAAGCTCTTTAGTTTAATTAGATCCCATTTGTCAATTTTGGCTTTCGTTGCCATTGCTTTTGGTGTTTTAATTATGACGTCTTTGCCCATGCCTTTATCCTGAATGGTATTGCCTAGGTTTTCTTCTGGGGTTTTTATGGTTTTGAGTCTTATGTTTAAATCTTTAATCCATCTTGAGTCAATTTTTGTATAAGGTGTAAGGAAGGAGTCCAGTTTCAGTTTTCTGCATATGGCTAGCCAGTTTTCCCAACACCACTTATTAAATAGGGAATCCTTTCCCCATTGCTTGTTTTTGCCAGGTTTATCAAAGATCAGATGGTTGTAGATGTGTGGTGTTATTTCTGAGGCCTCTATTCTGTTCCATTGGTCTATATATCTGTTTTGGTATCAGTACCATGCTGTTTTGGTTACTGTAGCCTTGTAGTATAATTTGAAGTCAGGTAGCATGATGTCTCCAGCTTTGTTCTTTTTGCTTAGGATTGTTTTGGCTATATGGGCTTTTTTCGGTTTCATATAAAATTTAAAGCAGTTTTTTCTAATTCTGTGAAGAAAGTTGATGGTAGCTTGAAGGAAATAACATTGAATCAATAGATTACTTTGGGCAGATGGCCAGTTTCACAATATTGATTCTTCCTGTCCATGAACATGAAATGTTTTTCCATTTGTTTGTGTCCTCTCTTATTTCCTTGAGCAGTGGTTTGTAGTTCTCCTTGAAGAGGTCCTTCACATCCCTTGTAAGTTGTATTCATAGGTATTTTATTCTCTTTGTGGCAATTGTGAATGGGAGTTCACTCATGATTTGGCTCTGTTTGTCTATTATTGGTGTATAGGAATGCTCGTGATTTTTGCACAT
>NW_022166096.1:0-1497 GCF_008728515.1 Papio anubis | reverse complement strand
AATGGCTGCATAGTATTCCATGGTGTATATGTGCCACATTTTCTTTATCCAGTCTATCATTGATGGGCATTTGGGTTGGTTCCAAGTCTTCGCTATTGTGAATACTGCTGCAGTAAACATAGGTGTGCATGTGTCTTTATAGTAGAATGATTTATAATCCTTTGGGTATATATCCAGTAATGGGATTGCTGGGTCAAATGACATTTTTGGTTCTAGATCCTTGAGGAATCGCCACACTGTCTTCCTCGATGGTTGAACCAGTTTGATTCCCATCAACAGTGTAAAAGCATTCCTATTTCTCCAGGTCCTCTCCAGCATCTGTTGTTTCCTGACTTTTTAATGATCACCATTCTAACTGCCATGAGATGGTATCTCCTTGTGGTTTTGATACGGATTTCTCTAATGACCAGTGATGGTGATCTTTTTTTATGTTTGTTGGCCACATAAATGTCTTCTTTTGAGAGGTGTCTGTTCATATCCTTTGCCCAATTTTTGGTGGGGTTGTTTGTTTTTTTCTTGTAAATTTGTTAAAGTTCCTTGTGGATTTTGAATATTAGTCCTTTGTCAGATGAGTAGATTGCAAGAATTTCCTACCATTCTGTAGGTTGCCTGTTCACTCTAATGATAGTTTCTTTTGCTGTGTAGAAGCTCTTTAGTTTAATTAGATCCCATTTGTCAATTTTGGCTTTCGTTGCCATTGCTTTTGGTGTTTTAATTATGACGTCTTTGCCCATGCCTTTATCCTGAATGGTATTGCCTAGGTTTTCTTCTGGGGTTTTTATGGTTTTGGGTCTTATGTTTAAATCTTTAATCCATCTTGAGTCAATTTTTGTATAAGGTGTAAGGAAGGAGTCCAGTTTCAGTTTTCTGCATATGGCTAGCCAGTTTTCCCAACACCACTTATTAAATAGGGAATCCTTTCCCCATTGCTTGTTTTTGCCAGGTTTATCAAAGATCAGATGGTTGTAGATGTGTGGTGTTATTTCTGAGGCCTCTATTCTGTTCCATTGGTCTATATATCTGTTTTGGTATCAGTACCATGCTGTTTTGGTTACTGTAGCCTTGTAGTATAATTTGAAGTCAGGTAGCATGATGTCTCCAGCTTTGTTCTTTTTGCTTAGGATTGTTTTGGCTATATGGGCTTTTTTCGGTTTCATATAAAATTTAAAGCAGTTTTTTCTAATTCTGTGAAGAAAGTTGATGGTAGCTTGAAGGAAATAACATTGAATCAATAGATTACTTTGGGCAGATGGCCAGTTTCACAATATTGATTCTTCCTGTCCATGAACATGAAATGTTTTTCCATTTGTTTGTGTCCTCTCTTATTTCCTTGAGCAGTGGTTTGTAGTTCTCCTTGAAGAGGTCCTTCACATCCCTTGTAAGTTGTATTCATAGGTATTTTATTCTCTTTGTGGCAATTGTGAATGGGAGTTCACTCATGATTTGGCTCTGTTTGTCTATTATTGGTGTATAGGAATGCTCGTGATTTTTGCACAT
>NW_022166095.1:0-1497 GCF_008728515.1 Papio anubis | reverse complement strand
TTGTCTCCCTGGCTCAAGGCTGGTTGTCCCGGCAACCTTGGAGGAGCATGCAGCAGTGAGGGGCCTCTGCTGCTCTCTGAGGCTGTGGGTGCTTCCAGGGAGGGGTGGGGTTTCCCACAAATGGGTCTGGCTCATCTAGTGCCCTAGAGGGTCCTATAAGGGGGAGACAGAGACACTGCGGATAGTGGGAGGGGGCTTGTTGGACGGTCATGCCCACATCCTCCTCCTGCATGCACAACACATCCAGTACACACACACTGAGCGCCTGCCCTGAGGACTGGTGGGCCTCCTGTACTTAGAGTCCAGGAGGAAGAGGAGAAAAAAAGGTGAAGAGGAAGGCCCAGGTAGTAGGGTTGTGGGTCTCGGGCACTCCCCCACTATTGACTGCCCCAAAGGGTGACATGTGAGGGGACATGGCACTGGAGCCCACCTGGGGGTGGCAGGTCCCCTTGCTTCCTTGTTAGTTTCTTCATAGAGGCCCTGAGATGCTTGAGCACAGAGTCATCATCCAACTCCCAGGTGTGGAAGAACTGGTTCCGAAACCGTGTCCACAGGCCACATCCGGATGTCGTCATGAGGCGCTCTAGGGACAGGGTGGACATCAGGCCAGGAGAGTTCCCTGGGAGGGGGCACAGCTGATACCTCGTGGCCACTTCAGTCTCCCAATGGGCAGTGCTGGATCCTTTTGTGGCCACCCCAGGGCCCCTGATGTGCACAAGAGCCTGTGGCTGGAGGGCCACCTGGGCAAGGAAGTGCTCACGACACTCCTGACTTTCATCTGGGTCATGTGGGGGACGGGCTCGGTGTCTCAGTCCCCTGCCCAGCCCACCTGGCCAGACCTCCCTCCAGACCAGAACAGAGGATCATGAGGACAGTGTGAGGAAGCTGGCCTCCAGACAGTCTGGGTCTGACCCCAGGGCTTCCCAGGCCCCACTGGGCACATGTGCACTTACTCCTCTGAACTTTAAAGGCAATGCTTGTCATCGGCATCAACACTTGTTCTCCTTCCAGCAAATACACATCCCACAGGCGCAGGATGAGCCCAAGAGAGATCTGTGGGGACAGCAGGTGTGGGAGAACCTGGCCCTTCCAGGCTGGGGCTGGAGGCTCGAGCTGGGTCCATTGGGGCTTCAGTCCCCAGAGTCAGTGACCTTCGCCATGAGGGTCGCCTGAGCCCTCCAGGGCACTGGGTCAGACAAGGTCTTGCAGCTCCTCATAGGGGGCACTCATTTGAGGGGGGATGTGGCTCCTGGAGAGAGGAGCTTGCCCAGGGCATGAGGCTTCCCTGAGCCCTCTCAAGTCGGGTCCTGGCCCTGTCTGCCCATGAGACTGGGCCTGAGCCCCAGCCTTTGCCCTGGGATGACCCCTCTTGGGCAGAGAGTTTTGTTTGGGTGTCTTGTGGGGACCTCCTTGTGGGCGGAGCCTCCTGTGGGCTGTGGGTGAGCCAGACCCCCGGGCTGGGGAAGCAGGGCACTGCAGGGCAAGGAGGGTCCCTGA
>NW_022166094.1:0-1498 GCF_008728515.1 Papio anubis | reverse complement strand
CCACCACCGTTAATTGTACTGCAGTTAATCTCCTACTGGTTCAATTCCTTGACTAATACAATAAGATTCTCACACCATAAAGTTATTATTTCTTCTTCTTTACTTAACTTTATTGATGCTCCCCCTCCAGTGTGGACTTTATTTTATAGAGTTGGTAATTAGCGAGTTCACTAATAGAAACTGAAAAGACTACTTATATCATGTGATGACAATTAACATGCTTCTCAAAACTACAAACTTCAGGTTAAATATGTTTAAAGTATAAGTTGAGCATGATTACCAAAGTGCAGCTGAATCCTGTTTTTCTTGACGGCCTCCTTTCCTCCAGTTTCTTCAACAGACAATTGGGACTAAATTCATGATGCCTCTCAAAAACATTCTCTGGCCTCCAGTACATGAATACTCTTTTTTTTTTTTTTTTTTTTAATTGTTCAACTGCTACTGTCATAATTTTTTATAAATTTTCTCTCTATTGGAATGTGCACTCCTCTTTAATATATTTCCCTAAACTCACCAAAGTGTCATCTCACATTGAGAAAATTATTCTCTAATATCAACTCTTTTGATAATACTGACTTCTTTATCTCAATGGAATTCTTACTGTCTGTCGAAACATTACTCCAAGACTATGGCTTTCCTCATAAGGATGTGTGTGTAGATTAATTTTTGCTATTTGCCATAAATTTAAAAAAACCCTCAAATTCAAAATTCCACTCTGGTAACTTCCTTCAATGCTTCCAACTTGTTTGCTCACATAGTTTTCAACTTCATTAGTATCTTATTCTGATTCTTGTATCTTCTTCTTATCCACTATAGCCATTTATAATTAACCTTTCATTAATTCAACATTTATTTATTTAATAACTACTATAAACTCATTGTGGTTTTGATCTATAATTTTCTGAAAACTAAAGATGTTGAACATCTTCTTATGTTCTTATAGGTCATTTGTATATTTGCTCTGGAAAAAAATGTTTATTCCAGTCCTTTGCTATTTTAAAAAATAGATTATTAGACTTTTTATAATGGTATTGTGAAGGTTCCTTGTATATTCTAAGTATAAGTTGCTTATCTTATAAATGACTTTGAAATCTTTCCTCCATCCAGTGTTTTTTTTTAGTTTAGTGACAGTCCTTTGACATACAGAAGTTTTAAAATTTTGAAGTTCTATTTATCTATATTTTAAAATTGTATGATTCATGCATTTAGTGTCAAATCTAAGAATCATTTGCCAAATTAATAGTCATTAAGATTCACTCAATATTTTCTCAGAATTTTATAGTTTTAGCTCTTACATTTAGTTCTTTGATTCACTTTGAATTAATTTTTGTATATGATGTGAGGTAAGGACCCAATTTCATCCTTTGGCTAACCCGTCTCACGGCATTTGTTAAAAAGGCTATTCTTTCCTTTTTTGCATGGTCTTGTTACACCTATAGAAAATCAGTTAAGCATAGATGTAAGAGTTTATTTTTTTTTTTTTTTTTTTTTTTTTTTT
>NW_022166093.1:0-1498 GCF_008728515.1 Papio anubis | reverse complement strand
AATGTTCTATATCTTCAAAGGAGGTGGGATACATGGGTAATGCATTTATTAAAATTGATCAAAATATACACCAGATCTGTGCATTTCACTGAAGATAAATTATACCTCAAATTAAAAACATTTTTTAAAAGACAGATGGGCCGGACGCAGTGGCTCACGCCTGTAATCCCAGCACTTTGGGAGGCCGAGGCGGGTAGATCACCTGAGTCAGGAGCTCGAGACCAGCCTGGAAAACATGGTTGAATCCTGTCTCTATTAAAAATACAAAAATTAGCCAGGCATGGGGACACAGGCTTGTAGTCCCAGCTACTCGGGAGGCTGAGGCAGGAGAATTGCTTGAACCCAGTAGGCAGAGGTTACAGTGAGCAGAGATCACGCCACTGTACTGGAGCCTGGGCAACAGAGCGAGACTCCATCTCAAAAGAAAAAAAAAGACAGATGAAGGTTTTCAACTTTCACTAAAGGCAGAGTAGCTTGTTATAGATTAGCCTCCCCACAAAAGCAGTTAGAGAAACTGGACAAAAATGTGCCCCCACCACCAAAAACAACTGTTTGAAGGTAATTGGAGACCTCAGTCAGGACTTGAGTGACCAGGCCTAGGAGGTGACCCTGACAGTCTGTACTGCTTTTCCGACATTTGGTGATTGGTGAACAGTAGAGGGCTAAGAGGCTAAGAAACTGAGTCTGAAGTGGTGGTTAAGAGGCTGGAGAGCCTAGCTGAATGTTTGGCACTCACAGGGCTGAAATGACCTCATGAGAATTTGGGTCCCAGTAAGGAGATGGGACCTTGGTGGGGAACCTGGAAGGGCCACCCCTGGGAGTCCAAATGAATAAAAAATAGACCAGCCCTCACAAAAACTAAAACCTGCTTTGAACCAGCTTAGTCCCAAACTAGATGAAGGTGATCTGCGCTTACTCCAATTGTGTGCCATAAAGTCAAAGTCAATACTCTCTGGAGGCAGATAAAAGTTTACTAGCAACGCCATAAGACAAGACAAGACTAAATGAGAAAGAACAAGATTAAAAAAAAGTAGAAACACAGGTAAGGAAGAATTTTTTTTTTTTTTTTGAGACGGAGTCTCGCTCTGTCACCCAGGCTTGAGTGCAGTGGCACGATCTCAGCTCACTGCAACCTCTGCCTCCCAGGTTCGAGCGATTCTCCTGCCTCAGCCTCCCAAGTAGCTGGGATTACAGGCATGCGCCACCATGCCCGGCTAATTTTTGCATTGGCCAGGCTGGTCATGAACTCCCGACCTCAGGTGGTCCATTCACCTCAGTCTCCCAAATTGCTGGGATTACAGGCATGAACCACTGTGCCTGACCAGTATTTTGCCACAATTTAAAATAAATTTTCTTGTTTTTTTTTTGTTTTTTTTTTTTCAGGTTTGGTCTCAGACTATATTCTAAACAGTCACATGGCGGCTGACTCTTCTCCAGGCCTTGCTTCCGGCTTTTACATGTTTATTGTTTTTGCCTTCTTGTCATGTGCTCGGTAGAT
>NW_022166092.1:0-1499 GCF_008728515.1 Papio anubis | reverse complement strand
GTCTTAAAAAAAAAAAACACAGAAATTTATTTTCTCACAATTCTGGAAGCTGTAAGTCCAAGATTAAAGTATCAGTAGGGGTGGTTTCTTCTGAGATGCTTCTCTCTGGTTGGCTTGCAGATTGCTGTCTTATCTCTGTGTCTGACAAAGACTGTCTGCTTGGCCAAACTTCAGTGACATTCCTCTGAGCCCTTTTTTCAGCTAGACCTCGACCTTGCCCAATTTCTTTTAAATTTTTGTCAGGCTTGCATAGCGTACTTTTAGCAAGAATCCTAATTAGTCATTTAAGAGATAATTCCCCACCCTTGATATCAGACCATGTTCAACATCCCTCACCTTTAATATCTAAGTTCTTGGCCTGTCTTCAGAAAGAATCCTGTTAAGTTGGTTTAGCAAGAATCTCCCTAGCATTGCCTTTTAGTAATTTTCCATCCACTGGCCCCTTCGGTCTGCTGATTGGCTATAAATCACCAACTGTTTTTAAATTAGAAGTTGAGCTGTGTCTTGTCTTCCTAGTGCAATGGCCTTGAAACCTTAGTGTTTTAATAAGTGCCAGAATATTTTTTTTTTAACATGGGTTCACATAGTCTTTCCTCTGTATGTATCTGTGTCCGAATCTCCTCTTCTTATAAGAAGAGGTCACTCTAATGACCTAATTTTTTCTTAACTACATCTTTAAAGACCCAGTTTCCAAATACAGTCACACTCTGAGGTACTAGGGCTTAGGAATTTAGCATATAAACTTTGAAGGTAGACACAATTCAGCCCATAGCATGTAGTATTATTTTTTAATGCAAATCCTCACACACTCCCAGTAATTTCAAAATCCAGGTTAACAATACATAAATCACCCTTTAGTCACAGTTTCTTTAAACTTCTCATTTTTAATGCCTTTTTCTCCACTCAATAGCCACCATTCTCACTGTCATACCATGAATGTTGTCATCATCCTGAACTACTGTAGTTACTAAGTCACCGGTTCAAACATCTACTTTGATCAACATTTATCTTTCCAGGCTATTTTCTAAACTCTTCCTATTATGATTCTTCTTGTCCCTTATCAGGACTAGCATTCGAATGACCTAATTTTGTGTCCATCATCCTTCTTTTGTTTTCATTTTACTCTCTATCTATTTCAGATGCTGTGGTTTGTTATTTTAATTACTCTCATGCCACTACCTAAACCTCCTCTATCGTTTGTTATATGTACCTGAAAAATCTCCAACCCAGGCAGCTGCATGTTGGTAAAAACACATAATGGAACATTTTCTTCTTTCTTTCTTTTTCTTTCTTTCTCTTTCTTTCTTTCTTTCTTTCTTTCTTTCTTTCTTTCTTTCTTTCTTTCTTTCTTTCTTTCTTTCTTTCTTTCTTTCTTTCTTTCTTTTTCTTTCTTTTCTTTCCCTTTCTTTCTTTCTTTCTCTTTCTTTCTTTCTTTCTTTCTTTCTTTCTTTCTTTCTTTCTTTCTTTCTTTCTTTCTTTCTTTCTTTCTTTCCTTCCTT
>NW_022166091.1:0-1499 GCF_008728515.1 Papio anubis | reverse complement strand
ATCTGAAAAGTGATATTTGGGAGTGCATTGAGTCCTATGGTGAAAAAGGAAATATCCTCAGATAAAAACTGGAAAAACGCTTTCTGAGAAACTGCTTTCTGATATCTGAATGCATCTCACAGAGGTACACTTAGATTTCATGGAGCAGTCTCTTACCATTTTTTGGGGGGAATCTGAAAGGGATATTTTGGATCGCATTGAAGCCTATGCTGACAAAGGAAGTATCTTCAAATAAAAACGAGAAAGAAGCGTTCTGAGAAACTGCATTTTGATGTGTGACTGCAACTCACAGAGTTACTCCTTTCTTTTCATTGATCAGTTTGCTAACACTGTGTTCTTGAAATCTGCAATGAGATATTTCTTAGTGAAATGAAGCTTATGATGACAAAGGAAATCTCCTCAGATAAAAACTGGAAAGAAGCTTTCTGAGAAACTGCTTTGTGATGTGAGAATGCAACTCTTAGAGTTACACCTGTGTTTCAAGGAGCCGTTTGCTAGCACTGTTTCTGTGGAATCTGAGAAGTGATAATTTGGATCGCTATGAAGACTCTATGGACCAAGGAAATATCCTCAGATAAAAAGAAGAATAAAGCTTTCTGAGAAACTGGTTTGAGATGTATGAATTCATTTCACAGTGACACTACTCTTTCATGGAGGAGTTTGTTGGCACTGATTTTGTGGACTCTCAGAAGTGACATTTTGGATATCATTGAATCCAAGGGTGGAAAATGAAATATCCTCAGATAAAAACTACAGAGACGCTCTCTGAGAAACTGCTTTGTTGTAGGTGAATACAGCTCACAGAGTTACAGCACTGTTTTCATTGAGAAGCTTGCTAACAGCGTTTTCACAGAATCTGCATTGAGACACAAGGTGGCTCTTTGAGACCAGAAATAAACTCAAATGGGAAAGGAAAGAAGCTTTCTGAGAAACTGCTTTGTAATGTGTGAATTCAACTCACAGAGATACACGTGTCTTTTGTGGAGCTGTTTGATAGCCCTGTTTTGTGGAATCTGAAAACTGATATTTCGGATTGCTTTGAAGACTACACTGTCAAAGGAAATATCCTCAGACAAAAACCAGAAAGAAGCATTCTGAGAAACTGCTTTGTGATGTGTGAATTATTCTCTCAGAGTTACATCATTGTTTCGTGGGGGAGTTTGCTAGCACTTTTTCTGTGGAATCTCAGAGGTGATATTTTGAATATCATTGAATTCCATGGTGAAAAGTGAAATATCCTGAGATAAAACCTGGAGAGAAGCCTTCTCAGAAGCTTCTTGGTGGTGTGTGAATTCATCTCACAGAGCTACACCTTTGTCTTCATGAAGCAGTTTGCTGACACTGTTTTCATGGAATCCACATAGTGATATATGGGAGCGTGTTGAAGCCTACGGTGAAAAAGGAAATATTCTCAGATAAAAACTGGAAAGAGCGTTCTGAGAAACTGCATTTTGATGTGTGAATGCAAGTCACAGAGTTACACATTTCTTTTCATTGAT
>NW_022166090.1:0-1499 GCF_008728515.1 Papio anubis | reverse complement strand
ATCTGATTTGCAAAAATCAGTGCCTGCATTACCCAGCCTATAGCTTTCAATGTGGGGACTGTGTGTAAAATGGTTGTTTCTTTTCTCTCTCCTTATGTCTTTACATGTATAGCATGTCTCTCCTGATAAAGCTGTCCTGAGAGCCTCTTGTAACTGTTTTCACTGCTCTGGAGGGTACCGCCTGTGTCTTTAAGGTGCTCCACAGATTTTGGTGAGTGCCAAATAATCGTAATTTTAGTTAATATCATGACAAACATAGCTTCCAAAATATGTCGTGATTTCAGACAAGTGAAATTTCATTTAATTTTAGTAGATGTAGTCTGGCTCCAATAATTTGGCTATATTATTTATCCAATCTTAACATTTTATTATAATAAAAATAAGAATAGTGCCAGGCATAGTAGCTGACACTTGTAATCCCAGCACTTTGGGAGGCTGAGGAGGGAGGATTGCTTGAGCCCAGGAGTTTGAGACCAGCCTGGGCAACATGGTGAAACCCTGTCTCCACTAAATTTTAAAAAATGAGCTGGGCATGGTAGCGTGAGCCTATATTCTCTGCTACTCGAGGGGCTGATAGGGGATGATCGCTTCAGTCCAGGAGTTCAAGGCTGCAGTGAGCTATGATTGGACTGTGGCACTTCAGCCTGGGCAACAGAGCTGGAGAATAGGCAAATAAATGATAACAAGAATATCAAAAGAATTATTTTTAAAATCTGCAAATCTAAATTAAATTCATCATTGTCAGATTGTCCCTAGAAGATAAATTCTAAGGAAAAAAAAAACCATCAAGTATCAATGAGTTAGTGTCCTCCCATCCCACTCCTCCTACCCTCCCCCCACAAAAAAGAAAGAAAGGTTTGGTTTTGCT
Source organism: Papio anubis (assembly GCF_008728515.1). NCBI lineage: Eukaryota > Metazoa > Chordata > Mammalia > Primates > Cercopithecidae > Papio > Papio anubis. Next base: position 631 of record NW_022166090.1, on the reverse strand, counting down.
TTGAAATTAAATCAGACCTTCAAGTGAAGTTTTCAGTAAATCACGAATAATTTATTGCAATTTCCACATGTAAAGAATAAAGTAGAACTTTCAAATTTTTTTTTGAAACTGTTAGAACATGAAAACCCAAACCTGACAAAGGTACCTGGCAAAGGTAGCATTAAAACACACACTCTCTTATTCATGACTAGTGATGCAGACGCAGCCCAGTGGAAAAATTATGCTGCACAACCACATGAACTTTATTCTTTGGAATCACTATTAGAAGATCTGGTATGATTCCTGGTTGCAAGACGTTAAGGAGAAAATACATGGTTCCCTCCATATGTGTTAGAAAGACATTTGATAAAATTCAATATTTATTTCTAATTTTTTTTTTTACTCCTAGTGGATTATAAACACATCTAGCCAAAAGCTGCCATCATGCATGATGGGTGAAATTCTACAAACATCCCTTTAAGATCCGGAATAAGGTAAAAGGTCCAGTGTTACAGTTACCCCTGTTAATTAACACTGACAGTTATTAACCACATAAGCCAGTGAAACTACAAAAGATAAGAGATTAGGAAAACTGCCAGGAGCCATGGTTCACACCTGTAATCCCAGCACTTTGGGAGTTCAGGAGCTCACA
>NW_022166089.1:0-48213 GCF_008728515.1 Papio anubis | reverse complement strand
TAAAGTTTAAAATACTAGAAAAAAACCTAGGGAAAATTCTCATGGATATTGATATGGGCAATTAACTTATGACTAAAACCTCAAAAGACAGGTAACAAAAACAAAAACAGACAAATGGGACTGAAACTGAAAAGCTACTGTGGACCAAAGAAATAATCAACAGTAAACAGAAAACCTGTTGAATGGGAGAACATAGTTGTAAACGATATATGCAACAGGGGACTAATATCCAGAATATATAAGGAGCTCAAACAACTCAAAAGGAAAAAAAAAAATAAATAAAGATCCCATTAAAAAGTGGCCAAGGGACATGAATAGACATTTCTCAAAAGATGACAAAAAACAGCCATCAGGTATATAAAAAATGCTCAACATCAGCAATAATAAGAGACATGCAAATCAAAACCACAGAGATATCATTTTCCTCCATCAGGATCACTTTAGTTAAAGAGACTAAAAGTAACAGATGTTGACTATAACTCAGAGAAGGGGAATTTTTATACACTGTTGTTGGGAATGTCAGGTATTACAGCCACTATGGAAAACAGTATGGAGATTTCTCAAAAAACTAAACACAGAAGTACTAATAGATCCAGGAGCCCAACACTAGGTATCTTCCCCAAGGAAAAGAAATCAATATATCACAGGGATACCTGCACTTGCGTGTTTATTACAGCACTATTCACAAGAGCAAAGATATGAAATCAGCCTAAGTGTTCATCAATGAATAAATAGATTAAAAATGCAGTATAATAGATTAAAAACACAGTGGAATACTAGTCTGCCACAAAATAGTGGAATAATTTTGCTTGCAGCAACATGGATGAAACTGAAGGCCATTATCTTAGGTGAAATAATTCAGGTGTAAAAAGACGAATATTGAATGTTCTCACTTGTATGTGGGAGCCAAATGTTTTGAACACGTGGAGGTAGAGAGTGGAAACAGATAACAGAGACTTGGAAGGATGAGTCTTGGGGAGAGGGCAGGATAAAGATAAATGAGTTAAAGGGCACAAATACACAGAAAGATAGAAAAAATAAGTTTAATGTTTGATAGCTGTGATGGTTGATACTGAGTACCAACTTGGTTGGATTGAAGGATTCAAAATATTGATCCTGGGTGTGTCTGTGAGGGTGTTGCCAAAGGAGATTAACATTTGGGTCAGTGGACTGGAAAAGCAGACCCACCCTTAATCTGGGTGGGCACAATCTAATTAGCTGCCAGTGCAGCCAGAATAAAAAGCAGGCAGAAGAATGTGAAAAGATTAGACTGGCTTAGCCTCCCAGCCTACATCTTTCTCTTGCGCTAGGTGCTTCCTGCGCTCAAACATTTGACTCCATGTTCTTCAGCTTTGACACTTGGACTGGCTTCCTTGCTCCTTAGCTTGCAGCAGCCTCTTGTGGAACCTTGTGATCTTGTGAGTTAATACTTCTTAATAAACTTAACATAGATATACTATTATTTCTGTCCCTCTAGAGAACCCTGACTAACACAATAGCAGTGTAGGATGGCTACACTTAAAAAAATATATTGTACCTCGTGATGGACGTCCTAAATCTCCTTACTTAGTATGTGCTATATAGATGTTACAAAATTTTTCTTGTACTCCATAAATTTGTACAAACAAAAAGCATGTAATACTCCTCCCATAGAGGTATTGTGAGATTTACATGTGCTCCATAAACACTTCATAGTTGATATAATTATACATTATTTAATCTTCACAGTATATGAAATGAGGAGTATAATATTGTTGACATTATACTGATGAACGAAAAAAGGCTCAGGAAAGTGACTTTTGAAAGGTGTACTACTGGCTTATCATAGAGCAAATATTTAAATCTAAGTCTTACAAAACAAGTCTCTCCAGTCTGTTTTGTAGTCAGAATATCATTGATATTCATACATTAACATATTTTTCATCTAAGGAAAGCTACTAAGAAATACTTAAAACAGCAGTTCCAAAGATAGCCAAATCAAAATTTCCAAGCAACTGCTATGCGCACAGCTGTATTAGAGTCTGCATGAAGGTAATGCAAGCCAATAACTACGATGTGGTTCACACTGATTCAAAGTCAAAGCAAAACTTGGACGGAGAAGAAAATTGTTCTAACAACATTGCTGTGATTTTACTGCAATCCATAGTCTGAACCACAGTCCTTCAAATTTAGAAATAAAACTTTTGTATCACATTAAGAGTATTCTGGTCCAGATAGAGTTGCTCATGCCTGTAATCCCAGATCTTTGAGATGCTGAGATGGGAGGATCACTTGAGGCCAGGAGTTTAAGACCGGCCTGGGCAACACAGCAAAACCCTGTCTCTACAAAAAGTTAAAACGAGTAAAATTAGCCACAGGTGGCATTGTACCTGTAAACCTAGCTACTCAAGAGGCTGAGGTGGGAGAATCATTTGAGCCCGTTTGACACTGCAATGAGCTATAATCATGCCACTGCACTCCAGCCTGGCAACAGAGTGAGAGCCTGTCTTTGAATGAATGAATGAATGAATGGGATTGGTTCTGGCTTTCAGAGTCAGCTGCAGTTGACCAAGGCCTGGAAACACATGTAAACTATCCTAATTCTCAAGGAATATTTCTCTAAGACAGTAAATATATTTTAGTACACAAAACCATTGCTTTGGAGGTAAACAAAAATACGGGAGAGAAAATGCTAGTGTTATTTTATATTATCTTCCAGCGATTCCCATTTTTTTAGAAAAAGAAATTACTGTCGAGCTTGACTGAAAATTTGCATAACTAGATAGAATGCTTACATTTTTGTTTTTATTTATATTTTATGTACCAAAAAGTTTTCAGAAAACCTCTCTTATTATGAGAGTTGCTGAGACAAGAAATAAAGAATTCCTTGCTTTATTTGAGTTTCAATCTCAGACAATAAAGAACTTGTAGGAAACTCTGTGTTGACTCTGGGTCTCAGTGCCCTCATTTCCAAGCAAGAGGGACTGTGCATACAGACTGCCTCTCTGAAAGGACAGCTTGAAGATCACTTAAGAATCATTTCCTTTATTAATTCAACAAGATATAAAACCTAAATTATCATTAAGAAATAGCAGAGGAGATGTCACTTTAGTAAAAAGGGAAGTCAAAGCAAAAACAAAAAAGCTTACTGTAGTAATTTTTATTTCACAAAAGGTTAATGTTTTTGCTAAATGTAAAAACCACTTAAACAATTCTAATATGATTTAAAAATCAAGAACCTGGCATTCAAATGTTTCTTCTTTTTTTTTTTTTTTGAGATGGAGTCTCGCTCTGTCACCCAGGCTGGACTGCAGTGGTACGATCTCGGCTCACTGCAAGCTCCGCCTCCCAGGTTCACAACATTCTCCTACTTCAGCCTCCCGAATAGCTGGGACTACAGGTGCCCGCCACCATGCCCAGCTAATTTTTTGTATTTTTAGTAGAGATGGGGTTTCACCATGTAAGCCAGGATGGTCTCGATCTCCTGACCTCATGATCCACTGGCCTCAGCCTCCCAAAGTGTTGGGATTACAGGTGTGAGCCACAGCGCCCAGCCTCAAATCTTTCTAAGAGACTGGCTGTTACTGGCTGGGCAACAAAAAAAAGTGGCAGACATTGACATACATTTATGTTTCATCAATGAATATTAAAATCAAACACAAACACACAAACACATACATTATTGTTTTATCACGGCTACAGAAATTAAAGAGTTATTCAAGCCTAAACATTTGAATGTTAAGTGCATTGTGTATGAAGAGAAATACTTATAAGGGATTGAAATCTACCAAATACTAGGCAAAATTTGGGGTACTTAAAATCTTTTACTTCATTTTTCATATATAGAAATACAATACGTTCTGTGGAGAGAGACTCAAAATCAGACTCTTTCCTTTAGCACTACATTATTTGAATTTCTGGTGGATATAAACCATAATTTAACAAACCACATTGGAAAAATTTGTTTTAATCTGAAATGTCTGTCAACTGTTTTTAGATCTTAACTAAATAGTAATTTCCTAGAGGGACCACATTTCTAACAGTGGCCAGAAAAAAAAAAATCATTAGGTATATAAATATCAAAATGTTTGAAGGTTTTAGATTGCATATAAGTAATTATTTTTAGTATTTTCTTTAAACAGATTTTATAATATGAACATTTTTTCAAACTATTTTCCTATTTTATTAGTTCTCTTACTTGAAAAACATTTTTAAAAGACAAATGACATGTTGTTTAAATCCTTATTTAAAGAGCTGCTTGGCCAGGCGTGCTGGCTCATACCTGTAATCCCAGCACTTTGGGAGGCCGAGGCAGGCAGATCACGAGGTCAGGAGATCGAGACCATCCAGGCTAACATGGTGAAACCCTATTTCTACTAAAAATACAAAAAATTAGCCGGGGGTGGTGGCACACGCCTGTAGTTCCAGCTACTTGGGAGGCTGAGGCAGGAGAATCACTTGAACCTGGGAGACAGAGGTTGCAGTGAGCTGAGATCATGCCACTGCACTCCAGCCTGGTCAATAGAGCAAGACTCTTTCAAAAAAAAAAAAAAAACAAAAAAAAACTACTTACAGAGGTGAAGCAAGATGGCAAAAATAGAAGGTCTCACTGATCATCCCTTCACCACTCATAAAAACCCACAAATTTAACAACAATCTACAAAGAAGAAACACCTCCATGAGAAACAAAAATCAGGTGAACCCTTATAGTATCTGGTTTTAACCAAGTGTCACTGAAAGAGGAAATGAAAAGATTAAAAAACACTAGTCTTTAATTGGCTCCTCAGCCCGTGGAGTACCCATTCTTTTATTCCTTTACTTTCTTAATAAACTTGCTTTCACTTAAATAAAACAGTGTTTAATTGCCATTGCCATCCCCCAGTCACCCCCATCATGGTGGGAAGAGCATCTCTGTTTGCTGAGGTAAGGAGAACATAGCAATTATGAGACACTGAACTCAGTGCTGTCCTGTTAGCAGGAAACAAACAAATAAACAAATAAACAAAAAAACAAACAGAACAAACTCACCTGAGGCTCACCCAAAGAGGGAGCATTTAAACCAGCTACAGCCAAAGCTGAATTGCTGAAACCAGAAGTATGAACTTGAGTTCCTGCAAACCTCCCCACCAAAGGCCAATCTGCTCTGGATCTGGGTCTCTAAGTAAACTTGAAAGGCAATCTAGGCCATAAAGACTGAAAATCTTAGTGGAGTCCATGGTTGAATGGGGCCGAGAAAAAATATACTGGAAGGGGGTAGGGAGTGGGGTGCATGTGACCCACTGAGACAGCTGGGGAAGCTAAGAAAGTGCTGACATCACCTCTCTCCTAACCCCAGGTAGCACAGATTATGGCTCCAAAAGAGACACTTTCTTTCTACTTGAGGAGAGGAAAGGGAAGAGTAGGGAGGACTTTGTATTGCATCTTGGATATGAGCTCAGCCAAAGAGGATAGAGTACTGGTCAGTGTTGTGAGGCCTTATTCCAGACCATAGTTTCAAGGCAACATTCCTAGACATACCCTGGGTCAATGCCTTCAAAGAAAAGACCCACTCTCCTGACAGCTTTCATTACCTGCTACCTGAAGAACCCCTGAGCCCTGAATAACCAACAATGATACCTGAGTACTATGTTGAGGGCCTTGTGTAAGCCTATGTAATCCATTGGCTTCAGGTGTGACTCAGGACATTATCAGTGTGGTGGCTATGGGGTAAAATTCCTTCTGCTTGAGAAAAGCAGAGGGAAAAGTAAAGGGGACATTGTCTTGTCTTCACTTTAAGTACTTTAAGATGTCCACAGGGTGGGGTAGAGCACCAAGCAGGCCTTTGGAGTCACTGGTTTTGGGACTTCACTCTTGAGTAGCAACTCTAGACCTGCCTACTACATTGAAGGGTGAGATTTAGACTGGGCAGCATTCATCACAAGCTGATGTAACAGACCTTGGGCCATGAGAGAACATCAATGGTAGTCTGTCAGAACTCCATATGGGCCTGTGGTGATGGTTATGGAGTGAGGCTCCTCTGCCTTTAGAAAAGGGAGGAAAGAGTGAGAAGGACTCCATCTTGTGATTTAAGCGCCAGTTCAGCTGCAGTACAACAAAACGTCAGGGGCAATTTTAAGGATTTTGACTCTAGTCCGTAGTTCCTGGATGGCATTTCAGGATCCATGCAGGAGTGAGGGATCTCATCACCCTGAAGTGAAGGAAACAGCCTGGCTAGATTTGCCAGCTGCTGATTCTAGAGCCCAGGGGACTTGAGTGAACATAGGCAGTAGCCAGGGAGTGGTTACAGCAGGCCTTGGGCAAGACCCAGGGCTGTGCTGGCTTCAGGGCTGACTCAGTGCTGTCATAGTGGTGGTGGTCACAGGAGAGCTTGTGTCACTCCACCCCCAGATTCAGGTGACTCAGAACAGAGAGAGAGACTGTTTTGAGGGGAAAAGGTAAGAGAACAGAGTAAAAATCTCCACTCGGTAATCCAGAGAATTCAGCTGGATTTTGTCCAAGACCATCAAGAAGTAATCTCTAAGAGTCTGCAAGAACTGCAGCCTTACTGAGCTTCCTAAAGCAGATACAGCTTAGATAACAACCCCCAAATCCTTTCAAATATCTGGAAAGCGTTCCCAAGAAGAACAGGTACAAGCTCAGAAAATAAAGACTAAAATAAATACCAAAATATGCAATGCCCAGACACCAAAGAACATCAAGTAGCATCAGCACCATCCAGGAAAACATGACCTCATCAAATGAACTAAATAAGAAACAAGGACAAATCCTGCAGAAACAGTTATGTATCCTTCCAGACACAGAACTCAAAATAGCTGTGTTGAGGAAAAACACACAGAAAATTAAGATAACACAGAGAAGAAATTCACAATTATATCAGATAAATTTGATAAAGAGATTGAAATAAAAAGAATCAAACAGGCATGCTGGAGCTGAAAAACGCAATTGGCAAATTGAAGAATGCATCAGGGTCCTTTAATAGAATTAATAAAGCAGAAGAAAGATTTACTGGGCTTGAACACAGGCTACTAGAAAATATAGAGCTAGAGGAGACAAAACATAAAAGAAAAGAAAACAATGATGCACATCTGTAGGACCTAGAAAACAGCCTCCAAAAGACAAATCTGAGTTGTTGGCCTTAAAGAGGAGGTACAGAAAAAGATGTGGTTATGTTGTTATGCAAAAAGATAATAATGGATAATAACTTTCTAAACTTAGTGAAAGCTATCAATAACCAAGTACAAGAAGGTTACAGAACACCAAGCAGAGTTACCCCGAAGAAGACTACCTCAAGGCATTTAATAATAAAACTCTCAAAGGTCAAGAATAAAGAAAAGATCCTAAAAGCAGAAAGAGAAAAGAAACAAATAACATACAATGGAGCTCCAATACATCTCACAGCAGACTTTTCAGTGGAAACCTTACAGGCCAGGAGACAGTGGCACAACATATTTAAGATGCTGAAGGAAACAACTTTTGCCCTAGGATAGTATATCTGGAAAATATCCTTCAAACATGGAGAAAAAAAAGACTTTACTAGACAAACAAAAGCTGAGGGATTTTATCAACACCAGACCTGTCCTACAAGATATGCTAAAAAAGAGTACTTCAGTGAGAAAGAAAAAATTTTAATGAGCAATAAGTAATCATGTCAAAGGTACAAAACTCACTGGTAATAGTAAGTACACAGAAAAACACAGAATATTATAACACTATAACTGTGGTGTGTAAACTACTCTTATCCCAAGTAAAAAGAGTAATCAATGGACCAATCAAAAATAGTAACTACAACAATTTTTCAAGATATACACAATACAATAATACATAAATAGAAACAACAAAAAATAAAAAAGTGAGAGGATGAAGTTAGGGTATATAATTTTCTTAGTTTTCTTTTTGTTTATTTGTTTATTCAAAAAGTGTTAGGTTTTTATTGGGTGAAAATAATGGGTTATTTTGCAAATAATAGTATTTGTAAGCCTCATGGTAACTTCAAACAAAAAAAACATACACTAGATAAACAAAAATTTAAAAAGCAGGTAACTAAACTATATAACAGGGTAAAATTGCCTTCACTATGGGAAGATAGGAAAAAAAAATTAAGAGGCGAACACCACAAAACAGCAAGAAAACAAATAACAAAATGTCAGGAGTAAGTCCTTACTTGTTAATAACAACATTGAATGTAAGTGGAGTAAACTCTCCAATCAAAAGACAGAGTGGCTAAATGAATAAACAAAAGAACACTCATTGATCTGTCACCTACAAGAAACATCCTTCACTTCTAAAACACACAGAGACTAAAAATTAAGGGATGGAAAAAGATACCTCATGCCATTGGAAACAAACAAACAAACAAACAAAAAGCGAGAGTCACTATACTTAGACAAAAGACAAAGACTCTAAGAAGAGACAAAGAAGGTCACTGTATAAAGATAAAAGGGTCAATTTAGCAAGAAAATATAACAATTTTAAGTAAAACATGTTAAAAATCAGGAAAAATTAAGATAATTCCACTTACAATAGCCACACATAAAATTAAATAACTAGGAATTAACCAAAGAAGTGAAAGATCTCTATAATGAAATTATAAAACATTGATAAAAAAATGGAATAGGACACCAAACAATGTAAAAATACTCTATGTGCATGGATAGGAAGAATCAATATTGTTAAAATGTCCATATTACCCAAAGCAATCTACAGATACAATTTAATCCCTAAAAAATTCCAATGACATTCTTTACAAAAATAGAAAATAAAATCCTAAAATTTATATGGAATGACAAAAGACACAGAATAGCCAAAGATATCATAAGCAAGAAGAACAGAACTAGAGGAATCACATTACCTGACTTCAAATTATACTTCAGAGCTACAGTAACCAAGACAGTATGGTATCGGCATAAAAACAGACACATAAATCAATGCAACAGAATAGATAACCTAGAAACAAATCTACATACCTATACTAAACTCATTTTCAACAAAGGTGCCAGAAACATATGCTGGGAAAATAAGAGTCTCTTCAATAAATGGTGCTGGGAAAACTGGATATTCATATGCAGAAGAATGATGAAACTAGACCCCTATCTCTCACCATCTACAAAAATCAAATCAAAATTTATTACAGTCTTTAAGACCTTAGGCTGTGAAACTACTACAAGAAAACATTGGGAAAAATCTCCAGGATATTGGTCTGGGCAAAAGTTTCTTGAGCAATACTCTACAAGCACAGGCAACCAAGAAAAAAATGGGCACATGGTATTTTATCAAGTTAAAAAGCTTCTGCACATCAAAGGAAAACAATCAGTAAAGTGAAGAGGCAACCCACAGGACGGGAGGAAATATGTGCAAGCTAAACATGTGACAAGGGATTAATAACCAGAATATATAAGGACCTCAAACCACTCTATAAGAAAAAAATTAATAATCCGATTAAAAAATGGGCAAAACATTTGAATAGACATTTCTCAAAAGAAGACATACAAATGGCAAAAAGGCATATCAAAAGGTTCCCAACATCGCTGATCATCAGATAAATCAGGCAAATCAAAACTATAATGAGATAATATTTCATCCCAGTTAAAATGGCTTATATCCAAAAGACAAGTAATAACGAAAGCTGGTAAGTATGTGGAGAAAAATAGAACCCTCATGCCCTGTTTGGGGAAAGGTTAATTAATACAAACACTAAGGAGAACAGTTTGGTAATCCTTCTAAAAACAAAAAATATAGCTAATATATGATCCAGCAATTCTACACCTGGGTATACACCCAAAAGAAAGAAAATCAGTATAGTGAAAAAAAATCCATACTGTCCTATTTTTTTGCAGCACTGTTTACAATAGCTGAGATTTGGAAGCAATATAAGTGTCCATAAACAGATAAATGAATAAAGAAAATGTGGTACATATACACAAGGGAATACTATTCAGATTAAAAAAAAAAAAAAAGAATGAGATGCTTTTATTTGTAACAACATGCATGGAACTGGAGATCATTATGTTAAGTGAAATAAGTCAGGCACAGAAAGACAAATATCACATGCTCTTACTTATTTGTGGGATCCAAATATTAAAATAATTGAACTCATGGGAATAGAGAGTAGAAGAATGGTTATCAGAGGCTGGAAAGAGTAATAGGGGAATTAGGGGGAGGTGACAATGGTTAATGGGTACAAAAAATATAATGACTAAGACATACTACTTGATTGTACAACAGTGACTGCAGTCAATAATAGCTTAATCGTACACTTTAAAATAACTAAAATTGTGCTGTAGGATGTCATTCAGGACATAGGCACAGGCAAAGATTTTATGATGAACTCGCTGAAAGCAATTGCAACAAAAGCAAAAATTGACAAATGGGATCCAATTAAACTAAAGAGCAATCAGAGCTAATAGACAACCTACAACGGGAGAAAATTTTTGCAATCTATCCATCTGACAAAGGTCTAATATTTAGAGTGTACAAGGAACTTAAATTTACAAGAAAAAACAACCCCATTAAAAAGTCGGCTAAAAACATGAACAGATACTTCTCAAAAGAAGGCACTCATGCAGCCAACAAATATATGAAAAAAAATTCAACAGCACTGATCATTACAGAAATGCAAATAAAAACTACAGCGAGATACCATATCATGCCAGTCAGAATGGCAATTATTAAAAAGTCAAGAAACAACTGATGCTGGGGAGGTTGTGAAGAAAAAGTAACATTTTTACACTGTTGATGGGAATGTAAATCAGTTCAACCATTGTGGAAGACAGTGTGGCAATTCTTCAAATATATAGAAGCAGAAATACCGTTTGGCCCAGCAATCTCACTACTTGATACATACCCAAAAGATTATAAATCATTCTATTATAAAAATACATGTGCACATATGCTCATTGTAGCATGATTCACAATAGTAAAGACGTGGAATCAACCCAAATGCTCATCAATGATAGCATGTCCATCAATGATAAAGAAAATGTGGCCGGACGCGGTGGCTCAAGCCTGTAATCCCAGCACTTTGGGAGGCCGAGGCGAGTGGATCACGAGGTCAGGAGATCGAGACTATCCTGGCTAACATGGTGAAACCCTGTCTCTACTAAAAATACAAAAAACTAGCCGGGCGTGGTGGCGGGCGCCTGTAGTCTCAGCTACTTGGGAGGCTGAGGTGGGAGAATGGCGTGAACCCGGGAGGCGGAGCTTGCAGTGAGCCGAGATCACGCCACTGCACTCCAGCCTGGGAGCACAGCGAGACTCCGTCTCAAAAAAAAAAAAAGTGACACATATACGCCATGAAATACTATGCAGTCATGAAAAGGAACAAGATCATGTTTCTTTGCAGTGATGTGAATGGAGCTGGACGCCAACATCCTCAGCAAACTAATGCAGGAGCAGAACACCAAACAACACATTCTCTCGCATGTAATTGCAAGCTGAGCAGTGAGAAGATATGGACACATCTGCGGGGAACAACACACAGTGGGGCCTGTTGGGGAGGGTTAGGGTAGAGAGAACACCAGGTACAATAGCTAATGCACGCTGGGCTTCATACCGAGGTGATGGGTTGATCTGTGTGGCAAACCACCATAGCACACGTTTACCTGTGTAACAAACCTGCACATCCTGCACATGTACCCTGGAACTTAAAATAAAAGTTGGAGAATAAAAGATAGTAACTAAAAGAGTTTAATTGGATTGTTTGTAACAGAAATAATAAATACTTGAAGGAATGAATACCCAGTTCTTCATGATGTGACTATTTGACACTGTATGCTTATTTCAAAATATATCATGTATCCCACAAATCTATACACCTACTATGAACCCACAAAAATTGAAAATTTAAAAAATAAGAAAAAAAGAACTGCTTATATATTATTTTTCTGTTCTGAACAAATTAATTGCTATCTTTATTTCTTGAATAGACATTGCTCTCTTTGCCTCTACAGTGAATCATTCATAAAAATATTTTGCAAACCCAGACATCCTCTAAAAAATGAGAAACATTCTACTAAAGTTGACTGTTAGCCAAATTAATATCACTCTGGATATAACATTTTAAATTTTACTAACATTATATGTGGCTATATATACCAATTTATCTAATTTATGTAACTTCCTTAAAAATGAGTTATTGTTATCTAAATCAAGTGATATCTATTTTTTCTCCCCTGATTTTGTTGTATAATGAATGACAGTGAGTTACATTTGTTTGGTTTCATGATTAACACTTAGTGGTTTAGAGATGTTCCTCATTTAATAAACCACATAGGATTTTATTAAACGTCACCAGGACTACTAGTAAGGCAGTTAATAGGAAAAGTCATTTATCATAGAGAATCATTTCAAAGAAGAAATAAACAGACACATTTATCTCTTTTATATATAGATACATAGGGATATATTTTATCTATCTACAGAAGATATATGTATCTATAGATATATAACATTTTATTTTAACTTTTAATATACAGAGGTACATTTATTTTACACTTATTTGGTTTGATTTAGACAAAAGATTTTTCAAGTAAGTGTACTAATTGAGATTTTCTATCGCAACAAATATACCTTTGAGTTCTTAACGAATAATTTAAACATATTAAGAAGAAATCTGCATGTGCAACAGAAAGGCACAACAATACTAATCATCAGGGACATGCAACTCAAAACTACAATGAGATGTCTCTTATCCCAGTTAGAATGGCTGTTATCACAAAGACAAACAATAATAAATGTTGGTAAAGATGTGGTGAAAAGTAAACTCTTATACACCATTGATGAGAATATAAATTAGTACAGCCATTATGAAAAATAATATGAAGGTTTCTCAGAGAACTAAAAATAGAACTACTATATGATCCAGCAGTCCTACTACTAGGCATTTATCTAAAGGAGAGAAAATCAGTTTATTAGAGAGATATCTACACCCCCATCTGTATTATAGCACCAGTCTCAATAGCCAAGATATGGAATCAACCTAAATGTTCATCAGTGAATATACGTATTTTTTAAACTGTGGTCTATATACACAATAAAATAATATTCAGACAAAAATAACATAATTCTATCATTTGTAGGAACACGAATGAAACTGGAAGTCATTATGGTAAGTGAAATAAGCGAGGCACAGAAAGACAAATGTTGCATGTTCTCACTTATATGTGGCGGACAAAAATGTTGACATCATGGGGATAGAAAGCAGAATGGTGGTTGTTCAAAGTTTTAAAGGATTTGGGATGGGATAGGCATGGAGAGAGGCTGGTTAATGGGTACAAACATACAATTGGAAGAAATAAGTTCTAGTATTTAATAACTGTGGTGAATATAGTTCACAATAATTTATTTTATATTTCAAAATAGCTAGAAGAGAAGATTTAAAATGATCCAAACACAAATAAACAGTAAATATTTAAGATGATGAATATCATAAATACTCTGATTTTGTCATTACACAGTATATAATTTTATCAGAATATTACATGTATGCTATAAACATGTGTACATATTATGGATTTGTAAAAAAAATCCACACAGAATCTATACAATATCAAGTAAAATAATAAAATAAGTCAAATAATAAAACAAAATAGTCGTATTTCTACAGAAAAAAATGTATATTTTCATAATTTTAAAATTATAAAATGGTATTTTCTACAACCGAACAAAATTATTTTAGCATCTTTTTTTGTATTATAGTAGAACTTTCTTTTCACAATAAAATTTTCACAAAAATATTATATTTAAATTAATTATATAATGACAGCAAAAAGCATAAATAGCATATACATTTTTGAAAACAAACAACCTAGTCCATTGGTGCAAAAGTGCAGGGACAGAGTGGCCCTGCCAGCATTAGTGGCTCAGTGACCATAATCACTGGGCAACTAACTTTATGTATATAAAGAACTAATTAACTAAAATAATTAACACTTTAATGAACACTAATGTGGAGTGAAGGTGAATGAGTGTTTCTATTATAAAAATCACAGCAGTAAGAAGACAGAACAAGATACCTGAAACCCTCCACTCCCCATAGAGACACAAACTCAACATTAATACACGGACCAATTTTATCTATACAAAATCCTGAAACCAGTTAAGAAGCTTAAGTACCTCAGGTGAACATAAAATCGCAACATCAGGCTGGGCATGGTGGCTCATGCCTGTAAGTCTAGCACTTTAGGAGACCGAGGCAGGCAGATGGCTTGAGCCCAGGAGTTCAAGAGCAGCCTGGGCAACATTGCAAACCCCCATCTTAAAAAAAAAAAAAAGCTGAGCGAGGATGGTGGTGTGTGCCTGTAGTCCCAGCTACTTGGGAGGCTGAGGTGGGAGGATCAACTGAGCTTGGGAATGTCCAGGCTACAGGCAGCTAAGATCACACCACTGCTTTCCAGACTGAGTGACAAGGTAAAACCTTGTCTCAAAAAACAAACAAACAAAAAATTAGCAACATCAAAGCCTGTAAAAAAAATTATGGCAATCACTTACCATAGTTCCTCCCTCCAACTAAGTCTATTGCAATTAGAGGAAAATTCCTAGCCCATCTCTTTTTCCCAGGAAGGAAAAGAGGAGACTAAAATATGTTTCCAATATTAAGACTTTTTGAAGCATTTCCCAATAAAATGATTTTTGTCTTGCCTGAATCTAAGCATTAACAGGAAGTGTACCAGGTTGATGCCCACTGAGAACAAAGGTCATAGTGTAGAGCACTCACTTTCATAGTCCTTCTCCCTGGCTCAGCATGAAACAAGTAGGTGATAACCTCCTACTCCTAACTTCTTCCTGGGAAAGGAAAGGGTTGATCAAATAATATTCAACATGGGAGGCAAGACTACATAATTGTGAATATATAGTTTCTTTTACAAATAATGTTGGGAAAACCAGATATTCACATGCAAAGGAATATAATTAAACATGTATCTTATGCCATGTACAAAAATAAATTCAAAATGAATTCACGACTTTAATGAAAGTCCTGCCTGATTTAAAAAAAAATGGGTAAAGAACTTGAAGAAATATTTCTCTAAAATAAGACATACAAATTGCCAGCATGTATATAAAATATTCTTGAAACACTAATCATGAGCAAAATGCAAACCAAAACTGCAATGAGATAGCACCTCATATCTGTGAAGATGAATATTTTTAAAAAATATTTCTCTATTGCAAGTAGGCCTAGGCACTATGATTCAACAGCATCTCACCAATAGAGATGGTGCCAGAAGAGTCCCTCAAAAACAGTTAAGTGGCCACCAGAGTTTACCTCCAGATCTGTTGTACCAGTCGGGGGCTGAGAAACTGTGGGTAGGCACCTGAAAGGGCAAATCCAAGATGAGCCCTCAAATTTGTAATTATACAATGGGTTCTTCTTGCCCATTGCACAGACAAAGCCAATTCACGGAGACCATGGTATTGCAGTAAAGAAAGAATTTGATTGCTGCAAGGCCATTCCACATGGGAGATTTAGTTTTCCGGCAAATCAGTCTCCTCTCAACTTTCTAAATATTAAAAATGTAGTGACATATTATAAAATAAAAAGGTTATATTAATATAAGATACACATGGTAGAAATACGATGCTTAATCCTGATTTTATCACACATACTAGAGTTTTGCCTTTCATAATACCCATAGAAATAATCAAACATATATTAATTTAGGGTACATATCCTTTCATATTTTTCCTGGAAGGTTTTGTCCTCCTCCTCAATCTCCCTCTTCAAATGGAGTAGCTTAGCTTTTATTATATTATGTGATAGAATTTCAAGTAAGGTTCACGTAAGATTACCTTTGAAGAAGAAAAGAAATACTTATTTTTATATTTTTTAATGATGGAAACTTACTGTATTCTGGTCTTTTCTTTAACCAGATGAGTGATATAAAGTCCGGAGAGGCTTAGAACTTACTCAAAGTCCCTTAGTTGGCAAATTGAGGTTGAACCTCAACTCAGAATCTTCAACTATTCAATGTTTTCTATATATATGTGATTTCACTTTTTCTACTGAAACAAAGTTGAACAAAACATTTGGAAAAGTATTTATTGTGACTCTCATATGTAATAGGGGTTATGATGGGTAGCCAGAATAAGTGAGACCTGTATCCAGTTGTCAAAAAGTTCCTACCAACGTAGTCTAATGGAGTTTTCTTAGTGTTTCCAAAAAGATGTGATATGAAAAACTACTTACTTACAACACAATATGAAATATTTATCCATATAGTTTCTGAAATATATATATATATAAATAAAGTGATCTTGGAATAAATAATCATTTATGCCACAAAATAAATATTATAAATATTCAGATAATTCTTTGAAAAAAAAAAGGTGACTTTTGAGTAGTACACAGATATTTAACAGGAAGATTAGGGAAGAAGACCATTCTGTGCAAAAGAAACAAACAAATATATGAAGGTGAAGAGAGCACGTAACACAGTGGTGAGAACACACACAGTTTACAAGAAGTGGCTGAAGATGAGGTTAGTTAGGTAAGCTGGGAACAGACTGTGATAGGAGGACCATGCCACTGTGAAGATGTTGAACATTCTTCTGTAAGGTAAGAGCGTTGTTTACTTGTTAGTTTGCTTGTGTTTTGCTCTGATCAGGATCAACTTATGGAAATAAAGATGCAGGACTTTAGGGAAATTCCAGTGCGAATAGCTGCTATAACTAAAGATTAATCTTGAGCAACTCCAGCTTAGTTTTCAGACTATAGACTTTAGAGTAACATAGAAGTGATGCAGATTGCTGGGCACTAGACCAAGTTTAGTACATTCAATGCTTTAGGATTTATGCCCACAACTGTGAATTTCTTCTTAGAACCCCAGCTGTTTTTCACAGATGTTGAAGTCTAAGATTCTCTGTTTAGAGGAGTTGTTTTCAGATATTATTATGCCTAAGGATTGTCTGGAAGATATTGGATAACCTCATTCACAAAGAGTGTGATTCTGTACATCTGAAGGGATGCTGGTAACTTGAGTTTCTAGCAAGTTTCTTGATGCTGATGCTGCTTGTCCCTGAATTATTCACTCCCTATCAGTACACATCAGATTGGTGCCAGGTTTAAATTTCATATATGTATCACAATGTTGAAAAATAGACTTCCCTAAAAGAAATATAGGACAGAAACAAAATGACCGGGTCTATCAATTTTGTTTTATTATACTATCTATCAAAGAAGAATCTGCAAATAAACTGTCCGTTTGTTTAAAAATGAAAAAAAGAAAATAGAAACAAAAACAACATAATTTTTGTCAGGAAAACACATAAAGCTTTTTTTTCAATAAGGATGAAAATGCAATAATTGGTAGGAATATTTGCTCAAGTAAAACTAGTACCTGAAAATGACCTTTAAATTTAGACATTTTCATCACCTTTTGAGCTACCTCCTTTCGATCTTCTCTCCCACTATCACACTCATCCTCATTAGCCATGACACTAAAAATATTTTTTTCTTCTTTTGATAATTCAGTGATGGGAAATATAAATATTCTGAATATTTGGCATAGATGAGAAAATATGAAAATCTCTAACACAGTACAAAAATGTACTACAAGATGAGAAACAAAGAAAACAAAATGTTATTAAAAATTTTGGCTTACTATGGAAAGAGAAGTTTGACACTGCAATGGTTAACTCTTGTTTCTAGTGTTTGGAAGTCCGCAGATACACAAAAAACCTTTATAAATATAAATACATTCACAGAAATGAATATTCAGACATCCCCTTTGCAAGTAATGAATACAATGGTTATATGTTTTGCTTTAACAGTCTCCTCCCTCCATCCTTTCCCTTCTCGTCATGCCCTTCCCTCCTTCCCCTCTCTGCCTCCCTCCTTCCCTCCTTCCTTCTTTTCCCGCTTTCTTTTTTCCCTCCTTTCTTCCTTCCTTCCCTCCCTCCTTCCTTGCCTTCTAACTTCTTCCTCCCTCCCTCCCTTTTTTCCTTCTTCCTTCCTTCCTTCCTTCCTTCCTTCCTTCCTTCCTTCCTTCCTTCCGTCCTGTTAATAACAGGTTTATAAATAGGTATATCTATGCCTATTATAAATAGATATACCTATTTATAAACCTGTTATTAACACCTATCTCCTTTTTGAATGGATTATTGTACCAAACTTTTTTCTTATACATGCTCACTTTTTACTAAATTTTCTAAGATAGCATTGGTGTCTCGGAGATGAACACTGGCAGTATTACTAAAATAATAAGTATTAAACATTATAGATAGGTATAACCTCTAGCTATTTCTAAGGGAGGAGTTCACTTTCATTGGCTGTCATTTTAGTCTGGAGTTAGCAGAGAAAAAATGCACATAACCATCGATTTTGCATGATACACAAGGGATTGTTTAAATGCAAGACACCCAATAGAAGTTTTTTCTTCTTTTTTTCTAATATAGTTTCTAGATCTACATTCACATATAAATTAACTCCCCTCCCCACTTTTTTCTTCTTTTGGTTTGTTTTAGTACATGACAGGCAATGTTTTCAGGTAAATATCATTGACTACATAGGGAAAGCTAGTGAGCAGACGTCCTATCAAAAGCTGTTACATTCGTGTCTGCAGATTTTTCCAAGGCTCATTACTCCTCCAGGTAAGAGCTAGCACTATTTCTCATCACCTTCTAATCATTAACACGTGAGCCAAAAACAATCCATTCAAATATGACTTCTGGTAAACAGAGAAAAAAGACAAAATCTAACAAATATTTATTTAAGTTAGAAAAACTCTAATACTTGTTATAACTATTGGCAATGGTACTATTAAAAAGAAATAAGACAAAAAAGATTATGAGCTTTGTTTAATAATCTTCAAAAATTTGTTCTATTGGGAATTGTGGACTGAAGAAAAATGTGTTCTAAATCATATAAGCAGCTATAGTTAGGGTTTACCTGGGACTGGGAACTTCACACATACCAACATCCTATAAAGTAAGTGCTGTTTTTCTCAGTCTATAAACGTGCTCGGATGGGTTTAAAGTGAAAACAGGTTACACATTCATTCAGCCGGCAAACATTTTTGACTGCCTGCAGAGTGCCATGCAGCAGTCTCAATTATGGGAATAATATGTGAAAAAAACACACAAGCATGCATTTGACGGTATGGGGGTGGTGGTGGGGGGCATGCAATAAATGAAGAAAGCAAGTAAAGTTTAATAACTAGAGGAAGTTAAGTGATTTGAATAAATAAATAATAAGAAAATCGAGTTGGTAAGCATCTGGGTGGTCAGAGCAGCCATTATTTTATAAGACAGTTTTTGAGTAAAGAGGATATGAGGGAAAGTTAGAATAATAGAAGATAAAGTTAAAAGGTAATGAGGTCAGTTCATGTAGTGTTTTAGGCCTTTATAATGCTTTATCTCTCAATTAAATAAGTTAGGTGATTGGAATGCAAAGTTTGTTTGTTTTAAGTAAATTCAGGGGTCAGCAGCCCAGCGCATGTGGTATTAAGGGGCTGAGCCGCCTGCAGGCCCTTTACTCTGACCTGGACAACACGCCCATCGACACCACCTGGGCAAGCCAAAGAGGCGTGCTGAAGATGATAAAGCTTCTACAATTAAAATACCATTAAAAGGAAGAGGCTAACACCGTCTATGATAAAGTTCAAGTTAAACTCAGCAAGGAATGGTTCATCCTTACAATACGTGCATTACTGATCTAAGGACTTCACATTGGGAAAAAGCCATCCAGGAAACAAAAGCTGGTGCAGCCAGTAGAAAATCAGCTGCAGAATGCTACTTCCTTTGGAAATCTAAAAGGTGACAGCATATGACACTAGCAGAAGATGTCAAAGCCATGTTCACTGAACTTCAAAAGGAGGTCCGCCTACTTCTATTAACGAATGGGGACAGACGGACTCAGAGGGAGAAGACTGAGGCTTGTGGCTGAGTCCTACTTCGACACTGTTGTAGGTGGAGAACAGAGGGAGGAGAGCCAGCACCATCCATGTTTTATTACTGCTGCACTCCTCTCAGAGTACAACCCGGGGATTGAAAGCAGGGTTGAAAGCAACAGTCTGGATCAATAAAAATGGAGTAGTGCCATTGAAGTCCTACCTAGTTCCATGTTATATAGTTTCTTCTGTGCTAGAGTTACCTGTTCTCTTACAAAGTATAGACCAACAGCATCTCTGCTTAAATCACATAAAAGAGCATGATTATAAACGTGAGAGTTAATTTGCAGAGTTTGAACTAAGAAAAGTTAAGACACTCCACTTACCAAGGTCCAGTTGTAAGAAAAATTTTATTTATGATTTAATGACCAATATTTTGAAGGTCTTCCCAACCAGATTCCTTTTAAGTTGTAATGACAAACCATTGACTGGTATTTATTTCTGAAAATTCAGAATACACTAATACAAGCCAGTAGTATATTCCAGAACATTTGAGGAAATATATTATTTGTTAGTCTGTGAAAGGAGCTTTTACAAATTATTTTATTAATCTTTTAGTATCTTGGCTCCATGATACAAAGCAGGATTGCTTACACATGGATGCACTCTAATATGGTAAATTTAGAGGAAAATTGCTTCAGATATTTAAAAAATGTGTGTAGCAATGCATGTTAAACTTTTTAGAGTTATGTTTGGGGCATCAAAGAATTGATATGATATACACATATTGAATTAAAAGAATTAAAAATGGAGACATAACCTCGGAAAATTACAGACTCAGTATGAGTCCCCCACTTCATGTTATGTCCCCAGTCTCTCAAGTATGATAAATGTAATCTTTAGGCAGAATAGAGAAAGTATGTGCAGAATGTGAGAGACAATGATGCCACTCAATTCTGCTTTCATTACTGGAATACCACATTTCAAATTGAGAAATTACATCTGATTCCCAATCATCAGAATGGGGTTTAGATAGAACATCCAACATAGAAGAATAATTCCTTTATAAATTGAGGACTGACTAAAGGAATTGGAAGAAGAGAAGAGTAAGAATGTAGAATAAGTTTTGAAGTATGTAGTAGACTATTCTGAAAAAGGAATAAAACTCACTTTGATTGGCCCTAGAACAAGAATTTGGTCTAATTGGATGCAAGAAGCAGATTTTTCCTTTCTTATGAGGAAGATCACAAACATTGAAGTTATCTACTATAAGGTAGCTTACCCTTATTACCCAGTAATTGAAGATGTTGGACCTGGATTAACATTTAGGGAAGATGTTGTCAGGACAGAATTTTCAGACTCCAATGTGTGCATGTATCACCTGAAGATCTTGTTTAAGTGAAGATTCTGAAAACTTATGTGAGAGTAGGTTGTATAATTTTACTTTTTTTTTTTTTTTTTTTTGAGATGGAGTCTCGCTCTGTCATGCAGGCTGGAGTGCAGTGGCATGATCTCGGCTCACTACAACCTCTGCCTGCCGGGTTCAAGCAATTCTCCTGCCTCAGCCTCCTGAGCAGCTGGGATTACAGGTGCATGCCACCAAGTCCTGTTATTTATTTATTATTTTTTGTATTTTTCGTAGAGACAGAGTTTCGTCATGTTAGCCAGGCTAGTTTTGAACTCCTGACCTCAAGTGATTTACCCATCTCGGCCTCCCAAAGTACTAGGATTACAGGCGTGAGCCACCATGCCTGGCCAATTTTATACTTGTAACAAGCTCCTAGGTGAGGTCCACGTTGCTGGTCAATTGCCCAAAGTTAGAATAGCAAGTTTGTAGAGCTATTCAATATAATTATTTGTATCTTGAATCAAGAAATATCAATTTTCTTTCAGCCCTGATACTGTATTGTCTAATGTATGTCTAATATTGTCTAATAGCATCTGAGCATGCTATAAACAAAGCTCCTATATGATTAATGAATATCTCACTTCCTTCTCACCCTGATTTTAAAATAAAAGTAGAAAAAGTGTAGCTTTGAAGGAGTCAGCCAATGAAAATGATTGCCTTGTTTAAAGAGGAGGAAATCTCCATCTCATTATATGTTAACACACATCCTACATAATTTCTGCCTTTTATATTGAGGTTTATGACTCCCCAAAAAAGGTTAATATAACCTGTTCCTAGTCATGTAGCAGTATTCTTTTATTTTCCATTAGTCCTCTATTAAATTCTTTAATATTGTTGGAAGTGAAACCATTTACCAACATATTTGCATTAGAGACATGCTGAATTTTCATATGGATTACAGAAAATTGCATGTGACAGCTGAAAGGCTCAAATATTTTTAACACCCAAAGTCTTTCACTGAGATTTTTATTTTTTACTTTTATGATCCAAATATAATAAGGACCAATTAAAACTTCAAACGCTTGGCTATAGATGGCGGCTGACTTGTATAAATCTTCAGGATAAAAATGTCTGGGCACAATATCTTCCTTTAAACATGGAAAATTTTAAACATTAGTTTGGTCATAATTATATATTTGAGTTCCCTCAAGAAAATTAATGGTTGTTCTTTCCTCTACATGATTGATTTTAGTTGTTTATTTTACCTTTATAGAAGGAACATCAAGGAATAAAAAATAAACACTTAAAATAATTTTCTAAACCTGACAGAGAATAGACATAACAACCAATTATTTTTTCGTTCTCAGTACTAAGACTTCAAATAATACTTGATGGAAGTTTTGATTTCTATAGTGTAGTTTTTGACTGTTGGTGCTAGTATACAAGTTGACAATTCCAGGTAACTTCAAAGAAAAAATCTCTACCATTATTTCCAGAAAGTTAAAAGGAGAAAAATAATCTAAGAAAGATTTTAATTTTGACAGAAGTTTTCAGCATGTCTACTAATTAATAAGAGCAAAAAGAGAAAGTACATTAATTGGCTGCCTTTCAACTACATACAAATCATGATAAATTGAAGCAAGGAATTAAGCTTTAGGCTCCCTGCTCTGATTAATGAAAATCATTTTCCTACTTTTGATATGATAAAAAGGATATTTGACTTGGGAGAATGTAGGTGACAGACTTAACTCGCCGTGTTGGCAGAAAATAAAACCATATTTCCTAAAGGTTCAGCTGTCAATCAGTGGAAATGGAATCTTAGTAAATAAATGGTGTTGTATAATCTCATCTATTTATTTGCATGCTTTAGAAGGATACTGCCACGAAACCATTTTAGATGACCAATCAGAGACCAGGCCTGTGAATCAGAAGCTCACAATAGTCTCTCAAAAACAGATTTTGTAGCAGAAGAGGTTTAAGCCTTATTATAAAGCTTGGGAAAATAATTTTCAAAGAAACAAGTGAAAAAGACATAGATATTCTGAAAAATGAATGACTGTATTTCCATATATACATATGGTCGTGTGCCACATAATGACATTTTGGCCAACAATGGACCACATATTCAACAATGGCCCCATTGTATTATAATCTCCTATTTTTACTATATCTTTTGCTATGATAAATATGTTTAGATACAAAAATACTTACCCTTGTGTTACAGTTGCTTACGGTAGTCAGTACAGTAACATGCTACTCAAGGATAGCCTAGATGTGTAGTAGGCTATATAATCAAGGGTTGTGTAGGTACACTCCATAATGTTCACAAAATGGCAAAAATATCTCACAATACATTTTTTACCATACATCCCCTTCATTAAGTGATGTATTACTGTGTGTGTATGTGTTTATATATATATTTATTTATTTATATATATAAACATAAGCACAGACACATACATTCATCCATATATACATGTATACCTACATGTATACACACACACACACACGCCTGAATTTAAAACATTTGTTTTAAATGTTTGCAATGCAAAACACCCATTGCACAGCTTGCCTGGTGCCTGCTTTTATTGCTTAAGAGGAACTAAAAGGTAGGGACTGCTGTTAAACACATACACACACACACACATACATGTACACAAATGTGTTTGTGAATAGATAGTAGGAATTATTAACTTGATTTTTAATTAAAAAGTTAAAAAGCAGAATGTAGAGATTGGCCAAGTGTTGGTACTCAATAACAGTCAAAATATTAAATTATTCAGGGGTAACACAACTTATATTTTTGATCAAAATCCTGTGTTACTTGTGTTTGGATCAAATACAATAATGACGCACTTAAACATCAGTTTATTGTTATGTCTCCACTTTATATTTTAAAAGTCTGCTATCTCAAAAATATTTTAAATTCAGCATTAGCCTGTAATTAATTCATTTTACTCAACCTAACATCCATTGCACAGCATGCCTGATCTCTGCTTTTACTGCTTAGGACTAACTAAAAGGTAGAGACTGCTGTTAAAAAGGTGACACTCAGAAGGCAGAACGGCTTACTTAGAACTACACCTAATGCTCAATGCAAATAGCAAAGCCTCCTCAGACCTGGCCCTGGGGAACAACCATATAGGTTGTTATGTAACTGGTAACAAATACAAGTTGAATATCTATATTCAATAGCCTGAGAAATATGGAGTTTGTAATTTTACATAGGGTAAAATGTAGTATGATATAAATTTTTGGCTATTTTTTCTGCTAGTTATTTCCTCTTAAAAATTATAGAACTGAGTTCTTATTTTCAATTCCTCATGGGAACAGCTTGAATTTTGCCTCTTCATCCTTATAAAAAGGAAAAAGATGAACAAAATAAAGAAATCAATATGTTTTATAAAAATCCACAACAGAAGTGATGTCACAGGGCAAACTGGAAGCCCAAAAATTTGAGATGCTCACCAGGTAGATAAAAGAGAATTATCACATATCGGAATAGACACCTCCAGAAGAATCAGTACCAGGGTAGAAAAGTTTTAAATGTGATTGTCAAATTACTGGAGGAAAGGTTGGACAAGTCTGAGAGTTAAAAACTGTAGGAGGACAGAGTCATATTCAAGAGCTTGACCAAGTTCTCACAGTAAATATGGGAGAAAAATTCCCATCTCCTTCTAACAAATGGTAGGAAGAAAGAATCATTTTGACATATGCCAGAATTCCAGTTCCCAACAAGCTTCTCATATCCATCTGAGACCACCTCCGTCTATACTTCACTGTTCATATCACTGTCAGCATTTTTGTCAAAGCCATTCAACAAGTCTCTAGGAAGTCCCAAACTTTCCCCTATTTTTCTTTCTTCTTCAGATCCCTCCAAACTGTTCAAACCTCTCCCTGTTACCTAGTTCCAAAGTCACTTCCACATTTTCAGGTATATGTACAGCAGCATCCCAGTCCAAGTACCAGTTTACTGTATTAGTTCATTCTCATGCTGCTATAAGAACATACCTGAGACTGGGTAATTTATAAAGAAAAAGAGATTTAATGGACTCACAGATTCACATGGCTAGGGAGGCCTCACAATCATGATGGAAGGCAAAGGAGGAGAAAAGGCACGTCTTACATAGTGGCAGGCAAGAGAACATGTACAGGGGAAATACTCTTTATAAAATCATCAGATCTCATGAGAACTCACTCACTATCATGAGAACAACATGGAGGTAACTGCCCCCATTATTCAATTACCTACCACCAGGTCCTTCCTCAACACATGGGGATTATGGGATCTACAATTCAAGATAAGATTTCAGTGGGGACGCAGCCAAACCCTATAAGCCAAGGATATTGGAAATATCTGACAAATGATAGAAAACAGTATGATTAATATACTAAGGTCCCTAATGAATAAACAGTATGAAGAAATAGATGTGCAATGTAAGAAGAGAGGTGGAAATACTAAGAATGCAATAAGAAAAAATGCTAGAAATAAAAAACAAAACAAAAAATTTGATGAGGTTATTAGTAACTGAACAGAGGTGCATAAGAGCACTATATCCCAAATAATACTATACTTATTATTTTCAAGTGTACATGGAACATTTTCCAGGAGGGACTATATGTCAGGCTACAAATTAAGACTCAGTAAATGTAAGAAGACAGGTATTAGGAAAAGTATCTTGTTCAACCTCAATAAATAAGGTCAGAAAACAACAACAGAAGCAAAACTACAAAAATCAATGATTTGTGAAAATTAAGCCATATACTCTTAACCGATCAATGAGTTAAAATACAAATCAAAGAAAAATTTAAAAATACTTAAAGATGACTGAAAACAAAAACACAACGTAAAATTTATGAGATGTAGCAAATCAGTATTTAGCAGAAATTTATAACCATAAACACCTTAGAAAACAAGAAAGATACCAAATTAACAATTTAAATTTACAACTTAAAGAATTAGAAAGAGGATAGCAAACTACACACCAGGCTAGAAGAAAGAAGAAATTAACAAAAACCAGAGCAGAGCAGAGATTAATGAATATTAATGGAAATAAAAGTTGGTTATTTAAAAATATAAACAAAATTGGTACATTTTTAGCTAGATAAACAAAAAAGAGAAGACTCAAATTCCTGAAATCAGAAATGAAAGTGGTGACTAATCCTAATTCTATAGGAATAAAAAGGAATATACTAAAGTACTATAGAAAATCGTTTGCCAAAAACCTGGTTGACCTACATAAACAGACACATTTCCAGACGCGAGAAGCCTACTTAGACACGGTGACTCACACCTGTAATCCCAGTACTTTGGAAGGCCAAAGTAAAGAGGATATCACCTCAGGGCAGGAGTTGGAGACCAGCCTGGCCAACATGGTGAAACCTTGTCTCTACTAAAAATACAAAAATTTGCTGAGCATGGTGGGGTATGCCTGTAATCACAGCTACTTGGGAGGCTGAGGCAGAAGAGTCACTTGAACCTGAGAAGCGGAGGTTGCAGTGAGCCGAGACCGTGCCATTGCACTCCAGGCTGAGTGACAGGAGACTCTGTCTCGAAGAAAAAAAATAAATAAATAAAAAAGAAACCTACTTAGGTAAGTATAGACCTGTAACTGGAAGGAGACTGATTCAAAAACCAAAAATCTCACAATAAAGAAAAGTCCTGAATCTGATTACTTCGCTGTTGAATTTTCCCCAACATTTAAAAAATACACATCAGTCTTTCTTTCTCAAAGCCTTCCAAACAATTGAAGAAAAGATAATGTTTTCAAATGTATTTATAAGGTTAGCATTGCCCTGACACCAAAGCCAAATGAAAGCACTACAAGAAAATAAAAACACAGTCCAATGCCCTTGGTTAATATAAATCCAAAATTATCCATAAAACTGGCACCCTGTGCTTTCTACAATGTATGTATAGATGAAAGCATCACATTATACCCCATAAACATACACAATAATTATTTGCCAATTAAAATAAATAAATAAAATGAAATACAAATTCAAAATACTAGCAAACCAAATTCAACGCCATATTAACAGGAATATACACCATGACAGTGTGAAATTTATTCTTAGGATGCAAGAATGGTTCAAGTTATAAAAATAAATTAATGTAATACACAATATTAACAAGATTTTAAGAAGCTTATTTTAATTAATGCAGAAAAGGTATTTGGAAAAAGTTGACATTCATCATAATAAAAACTCTCATCAAATTAGGAATAGAAGGAAACTACCTGAACAAAATAAAAATAGTATATAAAAATCACGTAGTGAACATCATACACAGCAGTGAATGAATCAAAGTTTTTTCCCTAAGATCAGAGATAAGGCAATAATGCTTATTTTGCTACTTCTATTTAACATAGTATTGGAAGTATTAGCTGAGCAGTTTGGCAAGAAAAAGAAATAAAAGGCAACAAAATTGGAAAGAATGGAATAAAATTATTTCTGATCTTGTATGTACAAAAGCTATTGAGTATACATACACACATGCAAGAAATATTACAAGTGTATTCAGCAAAGTAGCAGGATTCAGCTGCATTTTATATAGTAACAACCAATAATGTTGAAATGGAATTTATGATAACAATTCCATCTACAATAGCATCCCAAAAATAAAATATTTGTAAATTATCTTAACCAGTGAACTGAAGACTTGCACAATAAAAACTATAAAACATTGCTGAAAGAAATTAATGAAAGCATAAATAATTGGAAAAACACCCCATGTTCATGGATTGAGTGACAATAATAAGATGGCAATACTAATCAAAGAGATCTACAGTTTCAATGAAATATTTATAAAATTCCCAAAGACATATTCTGCAGAAATGGAAAAGGCATTTCTAAAATTTATGTGGAATCTCAAAGGGCCAATACTATCTTGAAAAAACGTAAAGCTGAAAGACTAACACTTCCTGAATTCAAAACTTACTGAAAGCTAGAGTAATAAAAAAATATGGTCATTGCATAAATACAGACATATAGATCAATGAAATAGAATAGAAATCTCAAAAGTAAAACCTTACATATATGGTCAAATGATTTTGACAAGACTGAAAATAGCATTCAATGGAGAAGAAAAGGAATATCCTTTTCAACAAATGATGTTGGGAAAACAGCATATCCATATGTAAAAGAACAACATTGGATCCTGCTCTAACATCCTATATAAAAATTAAAGTGGATCAAAAACCAAAATATAAGATATAAAACTATAAAACTCTTAGAAGACAATACATGGCAAAAGCTACAGGACTTTGGATTTGGCAGTGATTTCTTAGATATGACACCACAGGTACAAGCAATGAAAGAAAGAATAGGCAGATTGGACTTCTTGAACATTTTTATAAAATTTGCATCTAAAGATATCAACAAAGTAAAAAGGGAACACAAAGAATGGGTGAAATGTTTGCAAATCATGTATCTAGTAAAGGACTGATATCCAGAATATATGGAGAATTGAAACTCAACAACAATAAAACAAACCACCTAATTAAACATTAGGTAAAAGACTTAAATAGACATTTCTTCAAAGAATATACACAAAAGACCAATAAACATGTGAAAAGATGCTCAATATTACCAATCAACAGAGAAATGTAAATCAAAATTACAATGATCAATAAAGTTGAAAACAGGAAATTAATAAAGAAAATCAATAGAACCAAAAGCTGGTTCTTCAAGAAGATACATAAATTGATAAAACTCTAGGCATGCTAACAAAGAAAAAATAGTGTGGACACAATTATTAATATTAGAAATAAAAGAGGGAACATCACTACAGATACTATGGATATTAAAATGACAATAAAAGAACACTCTAAACAGTGCTATGCCTACAAATGTGTTACCTAGATAAAATTGAGTAATTCCTTCAAAGACATGATCTGCCAAAATTAACATAAGAAGAAATAGACAATCTGAATAGACCTATGTCTATTAAATGATTAACTTTCCGAAATGGAAAGTAGCAGGCCTAGTTGGGTCCACTTGTGAATTCTACCAAGTAGTTGTAAGAAAGAAATTATACAAATTCTTTACAAACTTTTTCAGAAGATAGAATCTGAGACAATACTTTCAGATGCATTCTGTGAGTGCAGTATTGCCTTTATTTAAAAATCAGACAAAGACAGTATGTATAAAGAAAACTACAGATCAATATCACTCATGAACATAAATGCAAAACTTCTCAACAAAATATTAGCAAATTAAATCTAACAATGTATAAAAAGAATTATAAGCCATGACACAGTGAAATGCACAACAAAATATTAATGCAGGTATTGGGAATTAAATATATAGATAGGAAATATACCCAGAATAGCCAATACATTTATTAGAAAGGAAGAACAAAGTTGGAATACTGATATTACTCAACTTTAAGAATGTCTAAAGAAGAACAGAAGTCACTGGGTGCGGTGGCTCACGCCTGTAATCCCAGCACTTTGGGAGGCCGAGGCGGGTGGGTCACGACGTCAAGAGATAGAGATCATCCTAGCTAACAGGGTGAAACCCATCCTACTAAAAACACAAAAAATTAGTCGGGCGCGGTGGCAGGCGCCTGTAGTTGCAGCTACTGGGGAGGCTAAGGCAGGAGAATGGCGTGAACCCGGGAGGCGGCACTTGCAGTGAGCCAAGATTGCGCCACTGCACTCCAGCCTGTGCAAGGGAGCGAGAGTCCGTCTCAGAAAAAACAGTAAGTCAAGACTGTGATATTGGTGAAAGTGTGGACAAATTGATGAATAGGAAAGAATAAAGGGTCCCTAAATAAACAAACATAAATATCGCCAAATGATCTTTGACAAAAAAAGCAAAGGCAACAAAACAGAGAAAAGATAGTCTTTTCAAAAATGGCACTGGAACTACTAGATATTAATATGCAAAAAAAAAAAAAAAAGAGGCCGGGCACGGTGGCTCAAGCTTGTAATCCCAGCACTTTGGGAGGCCGAGACGGGTGGATCACGAGGTCAGGAGATCGAGACCATCCTGGCTAACACGGTGAAACCCCGTCTCTACTAAGAAATACAAAAAACTAGCCGGGCGAGGTGGCGGGCGCCTGTAGTCCCAGCTACTTGGGAGGCTGAGGCCGGAGAATGGCGTGAACCCGGGAGGCGGAGCTTGCAGTGAGCTGAGATCCGGCCACTGCACTCCAGCCTGGGCGACAGAGCGAGACTCCGTCTCAAAAAAAAAAAAAAAAAAAAAAAAGAGTCTAAACACGGACTTTATATACTTACACACACACACACACACACACACACACACAAACAAAAACAGAAGGCAGACCTAAATTTAAAATGTAAACCTATAAAATTCCTAGAAAATAACATAAAAGAAAATCTAGATAACCTTGGGTTTGATGATGACTTTTTGCATATGACACCAAAGACAGGATTCATGGAAGAAATATTTGTAAGCTGGATTTCATTCAAATCAAAATTTTCTTCTCTTCAAAAGACAATGTCAAATGAATCAAAGAGAAGTCACAAACTAAGAGAAAATATTTAAAAAAGATATATATAGTAAACAACTGTTATCCAAAATATGAAAAAAACTCTCCTAAAATTAAATAAGATCACAATCTAATTAAAAAATGGGCTGCAGTGCTTAAAACACCTCACCAGAGAAGATATACAGATGGCAAGTAAGCATATGAAAAGATGTTCCATGACATATGTTATCAGAGAAATTAAGATTAAAACAGTGAGATACCACTATGCACCATTTAGAAAAGCCAAAATTCAGACCAATGACAATGCCAAATGCTGTTAAGGATATGGAGTAGCAGGAATTCTCATTTATTACTGATCAGAATGCAAAATAGTCCGGCCACGTTGGTAGTTAACTTGATCCCTTACAAAAGTAAACATACTTTTATATATAAACCAAGAGTTATGTTCCTTGGTATTTAACCAAAAGAGTTGAAAATGTATGTCCACACAAAAATTAGCACATGGATGCTTATAGCAGCTTCATTCATAATTGCCATCACTTGGAATCAACCAACATGTTCTCAGTTGATGACAGGATAAATAAATGATAGTGTATAAATGTAATCATATTATTCAATGCTAAAAAGAAATGGGATATGAAGACATAAAAATACATGGAGACAACTTAAATACATATTATTAAGTTAAGAAAGACAATTTGAAATAGCTACATACTATATTATTCCAACTATTGACACTCAGGAAAAGGTACAACTATGGAGACAGTAAAAAGATCAGTGGTGCCAGAGATTAGGGGGTAGTAAGGGATGAACAGGCAGAGTACAGTAGACTTTAGGGCAATGAAAATACTGTGTGTGATACTATAACTGTGGACACATAAGATGCATTTGTCCAAATGCATAGAATACATGACACCAAGACTGAATACTAACGTAATCACAGATTTTGAGTGATATAAAATAGTAAAAAAAAAAAAAAAAAAAAAAGAAAACGAAAAATTAAAATGTTGAAAAATATCAAAAATTATAAAATTGTAAAGAAAAATAAAATAAAACTTGACCTCTGGAAAAAACAAACTATAGATTTGTCAGAGAAAATTGTAATGAGGTCAGAGTACATAATTTGTTCACTGTATAGACTTTTCTATTTTTACACTGCAAATCCACTTATTTTTATTTTTTAAGTTTTATATCTCTTAGAAATAATCTCTTTGACTCAACACTACGCATTTAATTATATTTATAATTTTCAAAATATTTTAACTGATATATTTGATTAGTGTACTTTATTTTGCATGCTTTGATTTAAATAAGTAACTTAATTATAAATTCATGTAATATAATTTTTATTTTCTTGCATGTAGTTCCCATTCATTAGTTTCAGATCAAAGTTTAAATTCCTTTTCTCATCAGCTTCATTTCTCATTTTTTAAAAATTATACTTTAAGTTCTGGGATACATGTGCAGAACGTATAGGTTTGTTACATAGGCATACACGTGTCATGGTGGTTTGCTGCACCCATTAACCCATCATCTACATTAGGTATTTCTCCTAATGCTATCCCTCCCCTATTCCCCAAACCTCCGACAGGCCCTCAGTGTGCGACGTTCCCCTCCCTGTGTCCATGTGTTCTCATTGTTCAACTTGCACTTATGAATGAGAACATGCAGTGTTTGGTTTTGTGTCCCTGTGTTAGTTTGCTGAGAATGATGGTTTCCAGCTTCATCCATGTCCCTGCAAAGGACATGAACTCATTTTTTATGGCTGCATAGTATTAGAGTCATTTACATTTTGATTTAGTATTTCGTTATCTCGTATTTATAGAGATACACACTTTGAAATCTCTAGATTTGGGTGGTGATTTTTGTAAGTGTGTATTTGTTCCTATCCAGCATCCATTGCCTCTATCCCAGGCCCCAGGTGACAGAATAATTTGTATAGTGATTTTGTATTAATAATCCTTGTTTTCTTATATAACCCATTATTGCATTCATTTGCATTACTTCTCTCAATGTCTCCAGCCATCCCTTCACTTAGACATAGATGTCTGTCATGTTCTATATAATCAGAATTTTTAAACTGGAAATTTGAATGTTGAATACATTGAAAACCGTGGGTCAGATCAATCCAACTTGTGGCACATTGAACTAATGAGAACATGTATGATTGAGATTTTTGTTCATACTTTAATAACTGTTTACTCTTTCTTTGAAATAGAAATCTGTATAGTAAGTCACATGACTACATGCGTATATGACTAAATTCTAATCAATAGAATGTAAGTATCACTGCTATGTGCAACAATGAAGGAATTTCCTTAAAGGGAAGATCATACCAGACTGTGTTCTTCAAAATGTATACATTGAATTCTAACCCCTAGTACCTCAGAATGTAACCATATTTGAACATAGATTTTTACAAGGTAAAGTTTAAATGGAGTTGCTAAAGTGGGTCCTAAGACAGCTATTGTCCTTATAAGAAAAAGAGATTAGAACAGAGATAAATATGGAGGAAAGAGCATCTGGAGCATCTGATGAAAATAAAATAAAATAAAATAAAATAAAAGATGGTCATCTATAAATCAAGGACAGAGTCTCTGATTGATATAAACATTGTTAACAGCTTGATCCTGAACTTCTAGCCTTCAGCATTAAGCAGCCATGAGCTCATCAATTTAAATGAAAACTTAGTAGCAGCATATCATCAATGAATATTTTTTCTTTATTTTATCCTTCTAAATATACCATCACAAGTGAACAAATGTGGTTACTTATTGAGAAGGCAATAAAATGAATAACAGTGACAATATAGGGCACAGAATGGGAACTAGAAGCCTGGGGTTAGTCTCAGCTTTCTGATTTGTGTTAAATCAGGTCCAAACTCCAGCCTCAGGTTTTAATCCAAATGTAATCTCTAAAGCTCCTTCTACTTCTGGAAATTGATTCTAGGACCCATATGGGAAAAGAGTCTTGAAAAAGGTATATTGTGGAGATGAAAAGTACATCACTGCTTTTAGAGATTCTAGAAAACTATTGAAATATATAATTCTGAGCTAATCTGTTCTTTCTTTTCGTAAGGTCTCTCAGACTTTATCATTTCTAGAGAGAAGAGGGCTAAGTACTTAAATGGAGTTATTGACAAAGCCATACTAAAAATATAGGGTTTGTAGAAGCACATAGAAATGTAGAACTACAACAAACAGCAAAAGCCTTTTGTTGAGTAAATCAGTCTATATTAGAAGTGTTTACAGACATATAGCATACCTACATTACTAGTTTATGGGAAAATTGAGTTACGGAAAAATGATCATGTATCATTGAATTTAGAAGCATCACTGGTTTCTAGGCTAGAGAGAATTAAAAATAAACTGTCAAATCACTTGAGATATAGGACAGATATTATTTTGCAAGCAATACAAATATCTAACTATATTGTCTTGAGTATTTCATTGCTTCTGTTTATTCTGCATACATGTGACTTTTATGTAACTACCCAAAGATCATAGTCTGATTCAACATCATTCTCCTTTGACATCTACTATGTCACATCTTTGAAATAAACTGCTCTCTCTCTCTCTTTAGGGTTAGGTGCTAATCCTTCTGTATTTCCATCTGCTACAATTTACTTGATAATATCAAAGGTTTCAAGTACTGTATCAATAATACTTGATAACAAAGGAACATGGTTGGTCCAGTAAACAAACTGGAAAACGATTGTTAATATTTTCCCATCTTCAAATACTTTTGTGTCAGCATAATTGGGACTAATGATCCAGGAGGGGATTTATGATTGTATCTTTGCTGGAAAATTACTGGCAACCAGCACAAGAAATATTAAAAAGTAGCTTTTGTCCATCTGGAGAAATGCCATCATCTCTCGCAAAATACTGAGCCTGAAGCCCCAAGCATATACAGTTTTCTAATAATGGTACTATATCAAAACTAGTAAATTTATTCCACCAAATATGAAAAATACTCTCATATTGGGGGTACAGGTTTCTATAATTGATAGGAATTATACTATTTAACAAAAAGTTGAAGTATATATTTTATATGTTACATATATTAACTCAAGCAATTGAAGCAACCACCATATCATATTAGTGCTATTATCATTCTCATTTTACATATAAGAGAAATAAGAACCAAAGATTAGTTGTCTAAGGTTTTATATATCATAAGGAGGAATTAGGATGTGGACAAAACCCATCTGTCTCTAAAATGGGCTGTTTCATCCACTACATTACTTTGAGTCACTGACATGGAATATTTCAATCCTGCTCTTTTTGGTATTTAACATTTATCACCCATCTTCATGAAGCCATAATACACAGGCAATCCTGGGAAATAGGTATTGTTGTCCTACCTACT
Source organism: Papio anubis (assembly GCF_008728515.1). Classification (NCBI taxonomy): domain Eukaryota; kingdom Metazoa; phylum Chordata; class Mammalia; order Primates; family Cercopithecidae; genus Papio; species Papio anubis. Next base: position 13,238 of record NW_022166089.1, on the reverse strand, counting down.
AGAAAAGAAATAAGTTGATGAATTACTTCCTGGTTACTTCCTAGGTTGTATTGCTATCTGAAGCAATTCAAATATGGGTCTAATATTATTCAGGACAATTTTAATATAAATAGATTCAAGCTAGCTTAAGCATTTCAGGGAAGTTCTTTGAAAAATAAAAACAAAAAACAACAAAAAAGGAGTTTTGCATGAAGTCAGAGCAGAAATAAACCTCAAAAAAATGATGTTAGAGAATAAGTGATGAAAAATATTTCTTTTTCTCTAGACATCGCATCTCACAGCAAATCAGTTTTAGACCTATTTTTCTGATACTCAGACTGGATTGATTTACTTTGCTATTCTGGTCCACAGGACAAATCATGATGTCTAACAGCTCTTGAGTTTTCAATTCACAGGGAAAATGAAGCATCCTCTCTTGGTCCTAATTGCAGTCCCAGAAGACAGACTGCCATTGGCCTAACTTGACTTAGGGTACATACCTAATCCAATAAGCTATAATAAGAGTTTATTGAGTAAAAATATGGCTATAGGAGGTGATTTCTATAATCATGAGTTTGTAAAATATTTTCAGACTAGTGCTATTATTGTATTAGCAGGCGCCATTAGTGTGGCATAATTCTTCAACACAGAGTCTGTGTGTTGTCTCCCTCATCATAGCAGGGAGCAGAGAGCTGTGCCATATCAATGTTCTTAAAGAAAAACCTGATCTTGTGTTTTTGCCACTGCATTCTCATGATCCTTCCTCAAATTCTGTCACTACCATCAATTACTCATCCAAACTCTGGGACAGATATTGTTTCTGATACATCGTTGCTAATCTGAGAAGTATGTAATCAAATTGGGAAGTGGGCTGTATTTTACCAATGTCAGCTTGGTTAAGCTTGGAATTGTATGTTCCAGAATAACTTCCCTGTATGTTCTCATTTTGTAGTTGGCCAAAATAGAAGCTACCATAAGATGTGGAAGATACAAATAAAGCAGTGGTCAATAATCTCAGGTTTTCACCACCAGATGTCATGACAGGCAGATGCTAAGGGCTCTCACCAGGTCCTAGCCTATCCTTTCTCTTCTGTGCTGATGTACAGCTCATCTACCCATTTGTTGGCCTTATTGATGAACAATGGCCCCAATTCCACAACCAGACATTTGCATGCAGATCCACAGAGGTGGAGTTAGCCAAAGTCAACATCTTCTCATACACCTTTCCAAAGTCCACCCATCCAGTCCCATTTCATTAGCTGAATTAGCTTAGCTGATTAGATTTCCTGGGAAGTTCTGTCAATCCAAGCCTGTGCTTAAGGCAGTCAGGTTACTTACTCTTTTTCTGAATCTCCAACTTCTCCTTCCAGAGCTCTTTAAACAATTTTGTAAAAACTAATTTTTATAAGTAAATGTGTCATTACATAACACTCACAGTGACCCTGTGCTCCTGGCTCCCTGACTGGAGTTTGACTAAAACAGTTATTATTGGTGAAACCCCGTCTCTACTAAAAATACAAAAAATTAGCCAGGTGTGGTGGTGGGCACCTGTAGTCCCAGCTACTCAGGAGGTTGAGGCAAGAGAATGGCATGAACCTGGGAGGCGGAGCTTGCAGTGAGCCGAGATGGCGCCACACTCCAGCCTGGGCGACAGTGCGAGATTCCATCTTAAAAAAAAAGAAAAAAGAAAAAAAATGTTATTGTAACTGCAGAAGTGCTCCCCAGAAAATAGAACTTCAGTTACTGGAATCTGGAATTGGCTTCTTGGTTTAACCAGATTCAAAGACATAATAGATTCTAAGAGTGCTGGATCAGTAGTAATATAATCTTAGATCAAACTAATGTTGTTGATATAATTGCACTAATCAGTGTCTGATTCCATGTGTTTGCTCAAGTAGCTGGGTGACCTATAGCAGTTTGCTTGGTTGGCTGCCTAAAACACAGAAAAAATATAATTGATGCCAAATGAAGTTGTGATGCCAGAACTATCCTACTAACCTATATATCTGTGCTTTTCAAAGTGATGGTATTGGATATATGTGGTTATTTGAATTAATTAGGGTTAAATTAAGTTAAATTTATTTGTTTAGTGTACTAGCCATATTATAAGGACTTACAAGTCTTTTCTAACTAGTGGTCACCACAGTAACATAGATATAAAATAACTCCATCATTGCAAGAAGTTCTTTTGGACAGTCCTATTTTAGAGGAAAGGATCCACAGGCATATTGAGATCGAGATCCTGAGATGGATTGATATGGTTTGGCCTTGTGTCCCCAACTAAATCTCACCTTGAATTGTAATACCCCTAACCCCACATGTCAAAGGAGGGACAAGGTGGAGGTAATTGAATCATGGGGTGGTTTCCCCCCATGCTGTTCTTGTGATAATGAGTGAGTATCAGGAGATCTGATGGTTTTATAAGTGTCTGGTATGTCCCCTGCTTGCACTCTCCATTTTGCTGCCTTGCTTCTCCTTTGCCTTCCACCATGATTGTAAGTTTCTTGAAGCCTCCCCAGCAATGCAGAACTCTGAGTCAATTAAACCTCTTTCTTTTATAATTACCCAGGCTTGGGTATTTTTTTATAACAGCATGAGAATGGATTAATACATTAATATATTAGGAAACATCTGCTTACTCAACCCCTAACTTTGTCTCTTATAGGAGGACAATCTTTTCACTGAAGCTTTAAAGCATACAGTGATAAGTGGATCACTCGCATTCTTAAAGAACTCTGCAATGGGTGTTCTTTATAGGCCAGGAGTGACAGTAGAAATGGTTGTCATCAAATGAATTCCTGGAGTTGAAGGAGGAAGGTAGCTTGCATTTAACTGCCAAATACAAATTTTGTAATGGTTACTGGAACTGGCAGCATAGAACTACAGAGATTTTTGATTCTGGCTAATTTATGATGGTGTCCTTGGGACTGAAATCAGTGGTCAGTCTATTATTTTTTTTAACTTGGAAATGCATGGTCTAATGAACACAAGTCTTATTTTAATGGCCAGGGTAGAGACTTCTGGACCGTTGATTATTTTCCAGGCTTGAATCAGTTTACATAGTCATAACCCTTACTAAAAAAGGGAGGATGAGTCCCTTCGGAATCAGTTTACATAGTCATAACCCTTACTAAAAAAGGGAGGATGAGTCCCTTCGGAAAAAAGTGTGGAGAAATCCTGTCAAAAGTATATTTTATAAATCTTCCTTCTAGTTTTTCCCCCAGTGAATCTTCATTATATAGTAGAGTTATTTGGAATTGGTAAAGGGCAAATAACCAGAGCTTCAGAGATTATTTTACATATTGACCTGAACTAACACTAATTCCTGAAAATAAAATTGTCACTGTGGTCCAGCCTCAGTGCAGGCTGTAATGAGAGTCACGTAATTAATGGAGTTGCCTCAGGTCCATCTCACAGTGGGAATAGTGAAACTCCAAACCCTTGGTATAATTATTTTCTCAATTCTTACATGCATAGTTGAAAGAGACAAACCCAACAACTGGCACACACCCCACACTGGCTATCTGACAGCGAAATAAAGAAACTGTATGTCAACAAAGGACATGTTGCTTTCTTAGAAAGACTAGGAGATTAGTTCCACAATCACACACTTGAATTATGCAGGGTTAGTGATTCCAATCACACTCCAATTCCACTTGCTTATTTTCTTGTGCCAAAGATAAATGGGTCTTAAAGAAAGTGGGTTATTGTAAACTTAATCCTGTGGTAACTTCAATTTCAACTGCTGCTCCAGATGTAATTTCTTTGATGGAACAAATGAACACATACCCTGGCACCTGATATTCAGGTATTGATCTGGCAATGTGTTCTTTTTTATTTTCTGCACATTAGTAAGGACACCAGAAACAGTTTGCATGTTTCTGGCAGATTCAGTAATACAGTTTCATTTTCTTACCAAAGAGCTGTATCAGCTAACTACGTCATAATCTGTCCCACAGGGAATTGATCCCTTTTCTATTCCTCATATTATATGTACTCATTAGATTATTTCATATATATTAGAGCTGATAAACAGAAGTAATATCCAGTCTAGATATATTGATAAGACATGTGTGTACTGAAGGGTGGAAAATACAGAGAAAATTAATGGTTTTTCCACATTGATAAAATTTCTCAAAAAACATATGCCTGTATATATATGTCATATATAAATATTATACATGTATTTTATAGATATATCATCTAAGGTGAAAAACAGCACCATGCTTAGTGAACCTTTTCAAATTTGAAGGACTGTATACACTGTTTGAGCATGCTATTCAAGCCCATTTGCCAAGAAACCCAAAAGACTGTCACATATAAGCAGGGCTCAAAGCAAGAAAATTCTTAGTAATAGGTCCTGGCTTCTGGGTAAGCTATTCCAGTACATGAACCATATTGACCCAGGAGGCAATAATGGCTTTTGAAGGGTCTATGATTAATAGGGGTATTGTGTGGAACTTTTCCCAGGACTGTATTGAGTAATAACAGCACAGGATTTTGGAGAAATTCTATGTCACTCTTTACAGATATCTATTCTATGGAGTAGCAGTTTCTAGCTAATCTGGACTTAGGCAAAGATGGAAAGCTTTCCATGGTCCATTAAATTATCATGTGACTTGGGATGTCTAAGCAGGTGGCATCTGATCTATGAAGATGTTATGTTGCACAGTGCCCAGCAATATTTGACCTAATGAAAGTGGTGTAAATGAGATCATACTTGAGCAGGTCCCACATACATTAGCCACTGGCTGCATTTCTATGGTTGCTATTCCTGCTGCATCATATACACTCTTTGCACTTGAAGCCTATAACACTTATGTCTCTAACCTGTCTTCAACTGTAGCTACTGCTGTTCTAATCTAGGTTGTCAATCACATCTAAATGATAACTGTGAAGAGAACTTATGGAAAGCTTGTGAGAGCACTGCAGACGAAGCACAAGGTGCACACCCTGTTTATTCAACAGACCTAATTATAAATTAAGGATATGAAGAATATACAAAGTAACCCATATTCCTTTATACTGAATGAGTGTTTCACAATAGTCAACATACATCCTTGTTGTTCTACTTGTGGCAAAATGCTGACAGAAAGACAGTAGTCTTTTTTTCTTGTAGTATATATGTCACTCATCTTCTCCTCCAATTTTGCAAGTCTATATTTTCTTTGTAATATGGGTTAGATGCTTATACTGTAGAACTGAATACACACACACACACGCATGTGACACTAAATGTCCAAAACATAATCAAGTTTGAAACACAAAATATGACAGATTACAACCAATGACATTAAATAAGTCATTTAACAAAGCTATTACTATATTCATTCAGTGAAAATACAACATCTAATATTTTTATTCTAGATGGCAAACTGACAAAGATAAGCACTGTGAACCATCTTGTGGATGAAATTCCCATTAACTCAGCAGATCGTACTTTCATTCCCAACATTTTGTACAATGGTTCAGGATATCGCCTGAGAAGTAACCTTTGTCCTCGATTTTACTTCCAATCTCTCTCATCCAACTGTAAACACACAGGCCCAGTTTTCTAGAGTTCTGTGCAGTTATACATGGAATCAATATGATAAAACTAAATGGTATAAAGGAAATGGCTCAAGCATTTCTTTCACGGCAATCATGGCTAGGTCAGTAAGATACTGGATATAGTCCAGACATGAAGAACTCCAAACTCATGCTATAAAGTGAATCAATGCAAGTATAGGTCTGATTACAATTTGAGATTAGAGATTTTGAGATCAGTGTTTAAAGTATGGCTATGGTATCAGAGAAAGTCAAAGTCAGTAAACTAAAAGAAGGGGAAGAATTTAGAAATCATATGAATCATCAAATGCATAAATTGTTATTAAGATAAATATGGAAAGCTCAAATTAGGTGAAAGATTTTAAAGACTTATGCTTCCAGTGATATAAGAATGCCTGAGATTTTTACCTAGCTGTTTGTATCTAATGCTTTCCCATGAAATGTTAACTAATTTCACCAAACCATCAAAACGTGAAGTCTGATGCTACTCTTATTATCAACACTGTACAAGCAAGGTAATTAAGGCATAGAGAGTTCACCTAACTTGTAAAGACCACAAACCTATATAAGCCTTGGAACCTAAATTCAAATGCAAAAATACCAGCTTCATTGCACTTAACCACTCTGAAATTCCATGTGTCACTACATTTTAGTGATTACTAGGTATGTCAAGTAGTTCTTTTTCGCTTCTACTAGGCATTATATGGCTGACACAAGGTCCCCAGAAGATGAAAAAAGTAATACATGATATAAAGTAGAAAACTCAGGGGCAAATGAGGGAGATGGATGGGATGGGATTTCTCCTAAAATCCAACTGCAAATTACAGTCATAGTTTATGGAACTTATTATTGACCTAATTTCTTAGGATAAATTTTATGATACAATATATACATAACCACCATACAGATCTCGGTTGGAGTCTTATATGTATCTTCCAATACTTTTATATTGGGGACAACTAACAATTTTTTCATTCTAGTAAAATAAGCACAACCTAACAACTCTTGAAAATTATTTTCTTTCATTTTCAAGATGAGAACAAAACCACCTACCTTGCTTAATTACAATATATATGAAATGTTTCATAAATTTAATTATTTGAAATAATGATAATTCATTTTCTATTTTGCAAGAATGTTTTCATTGAAACATTTACATAAACAAAGCTAATAAGAGTCTCCATATGAGCTCATATTTTTGTTAACATTCAAAAAAGATGCTGATACAGACATCAAAGGGGAAATACAAAAAGCTGTTACAGGCCTAAGTTCTACTGTTGGAAAGTAAATGGGCTAGTGGATGAAGAACTTTATTCTTGAGCATCAGTTTCAACTGCAGTGAAACAGAGGTAATAATCACTTTGGCTCTGGCAGTCCTGGGAAGATTATTGACTCAAACCCTCTATTCACACAGATGAGAACATTGAATCCCAGCAAGGTTAAAAGAATTGACCAGTGTCTCACAGCTAGTCAGTGACAGAGGCAGGATTTGAACAACAATTCCAGAATGTATGTGATATGATTTTCCCCCTAAATACTCAGAGCATATAAAGATGAAATAAAAGCTATAATTTAAAAAGTGGAGAACTAACAAAAAATACACTAAATACATAAAACAGGAACAAAACAGGAACCAAGCTTCTTCATAATATAGGAGTATTTCAAGTATGAATTACCTACATAATCCCTACAGGGATTCATTTGTTCCATGGTGCCACAGCTTAATTAAGGTAATTTTTATCCATAAATATCTTTCTTATGTGACACTCTATCCTGATTAACAGCAACAACAATGATAATAATGGAGTTATCCTTAGAAAATAAGCCAAATCCTCGGAAAATATTTGGGGGATGAAATAATGAAATAGAACCATTTTTACTTTGAAATTTAAATAGTTTGAGTGCCTCAGATTTTAAATATATTTTTATTCATTTGATTGTTTTTGTAGCATTCAGTTATCTTAGATGAACCAGATATCACCTGATTAAAATATTTCATAGATGTGAACCCTCTTGGTAGCATAGACCATTTGTGACTGCCATGACATTTGCTGTTAGCACTTACAAGTAGAGTTGACCATATTGTTTCTTACTTTAGAATCCCCCAATAAATAAAGCAGAAATTCCAGGCCTGCTCATTCATTTTTCCCTACCATGCTTAAAAATCTTAGAATGTATCTATGTTACAGCTTTCTTAAAGATTGCATACACTGAAAAACAGTGAAGTCCTTTTACCAGTTTCTGACAGCATTAAAAAGTTTTCTAATATGTTTTCAGGTGCACTGTCATTGCTTGCCACAATAATCCTGTGCAATGGTGAGTATTGCCATTTTACAAAAGGAGAATCTGTCACCCAAAGAATTTAAGTAAGTAACTTATCTAAAGGCAGTAAATGGTAGAGATGGTTTGTAAATCAACTCTGACTCCAAATTCAGTATTCTCTTCTCTATATGACACTGCCTCTATGTTGGTTTGCAAACTGTAAATTTAAACGCTATCTAAAAAATGTAAATGTAAGTGATTATATTTCTTTCATGATTGAGTCAGAAAATGGAAACAAAAGATATTAAATGCCTAGTTTTATTTTATTTCAATTGTCATTTTAATGTTCAAGGACCTACAATTTATTTGGGCAAAGAAGGGCTTACTCAAAATTATTTTCAACTTGATGAAAGCAATAATAAATTTAGAATACATTAGATGAACTATTGAAAAATATGAAGAGATACAAAAACGTATCTGGTGTATTAAGGACTACATTACAATGTGTTTGCTAATTGTGTAATTGCAAATTCACTTACAAAATATATACTTTCCATATATTAACTGAAGTGCCTATTAACACATTTTTAAAGAATAAATAATCTCTATGTGACATTCAGTAAAATCAAAATCCACAGAATTTCATTTTTATTCAGTTATTAATATTTTTCTCTAAGCAAGTTCTTTAAACCAATATAATCAGCAATTTTATGGGGGAAAAAAGGAATTGTGGAGCAACCAGCAAATTCTCTGAAGGGTTTTTTATTTCAATTTGTAACAAGAGTCTGGAGGGTCCCAAAGATGCTCGAACAAGCCACCTCAAGGCCTTCTGGGAACAATTTAAGAAGTTGTTCAGCCCTATTTTTCTTAGTCTAGGTAGCGCCCACAGTTTTTGACAAAAGAGAGACTTTTAAGGAGAGATCCCCTTCTTTACAGATAAAAGGGAAAAAGGGAAGACCTCCTTTTACCAAATACATGCTCGCATATTATCTACCTTTACACCCTCCCAAGAAAACTCACAATTCACAACTCTCTCTCTGTCTCTCTCTCTCTCTCTCTCTCTCTCTCTCTCTCTCTCTCTCACACACACACACACACACACAGCTTCCTCTCCAGTAGAGAGCTTTTAAGAAGAGCATGTTTACCTTCACTATACAAAGATCTATCTGCAGGGTTAATAAAGAACACACTTTGTTTTGAGGTCCTTGGACTATACTCAGTTTATGCAGTAGTTGGACATTTCCATTGGCTTTGTCCTTGCACCTCAAAATTCTGGCATGGAAAATATGAATACATTAATGTTTTTTCCAGTTAATTATATTTTTACCTCTCCAAAGCATAACTAAGACAACAAACTAAAATGGCCATAGCTAGTACCAGTAATTACTCTGTTTAAGTAAGAAATTAGAAAGGCAAGGAAAGAAAAACAAGCACAGGTGATTCAAACACCATGATATCCAGAAACTGTCAATGATGCTTGGTTGTAAGGAATCTGTCTTATTTCCTGTTGAGAGGCATTCCCTACATAGGCATTCCCTACATAAGAACACGGTGTTTCATAAAATAATATTACTGGCCATCACTCATTCTAATGTTTGTTCCCACTCCTATTTGACTCAGAATTTTAAAAAATGTTTTGCATAATTTACTCTGAATCCTTGAATTCGAAACCTTTTCTTCAATCTTACTTCTTAAAATTAGAACCAACATGCCTACCTGTCAATGAGAGGAGAACCAGAATTTAGCATAAAAGATGAAGCAATTAAAGGAGATCTGGGCTCAACACATGATAGTTTACAATAAAGTAGTGATAATGAATTTAACTCAGGGATAGAGTTCGTAGAGGAGTAGGATCAAAGGAATACAAAAGCCACACATCATTTACTTTTATGTTAAAACCTTACTAAAAAGTAGAAATTTACTTGATCACAATTTTTTTAACAAGAGGAATTCAAGTTTATTAATGTGTTTATTTTAATTACTTGTTAGTAACTATCTAAAAGTTGATTATTTTCTCTTCCTGCCTTTAAATAGAATTATAATTTGATTTTTCTCAAGCATTTCAACCTATTATTATAGATGCCTCAAATAATATTTAGTCTCACATGTCTCATAAGTAAATAAATATCATAATGTAAAAGATTGTTTGATAAAAAGACATGCTTATGACAAGGAAAAGCATCAGGGAGTTAACTTCTACTCTTCTAATTATCTAGGTCTGAGGGTAGCAGAATAGCATCATAGGCAACAGGAAAATCACTTGAAAAATTGATATTAAGGTGATGATAATGACTATGGAAGAAATGTGGACAAATACGACATCTATTTTGTAGATAGATTTGTTTTTTCTATTTTGAAGGTGTTCCAGTGTCTTCTTCCAGTTACAGACTGGCAATGTTCTTTCAATGTTCACAGTATTTCTACTTTAGAAATGTCTATAAGAGAAAGAAGCTGAAATGATTTGTAACTCCTCAAATAAAACAATGTCTGTGACCTTAATGTCACTATCACACTTCTACCTGTATTATGAAGAGTTCCTGTCTCTACAGGGCATATAATTTATTGAACTGCAAAAAGATTCACAAAGTCTATACTGACCATTTGTCTGTTTCTGAAACTCACAAAGTTTATCTCCACCTCATATTTTCCCCTTGCCTGGAACACTGTCTTCTCTTTTCATACGTTAACTATTTGTCTTACAGGTTTCAGCCAAAATTTTTTTTTACAAGATAAGCTTTCTTTCATCATGCAGAAGAGTATTTTGGCTATAAATTCTAATGTATAAGAAAAAAACTATATAAATATTGTACTCTAGTTGGAAATTTGTTCATCACAAACAAAAAGAGCATGTTAACCAATTGGGAAGAGATCCAAATGCCTATCTGGAATAAACTGAGAAATAAAATTAATGTTAATTATAATAACAAATTATGAAACATAAAAAATAAATATCTAGTACAGAATGATATAAAAAATGCATAATAAATAAATGGGGAGAAAAGATAGTTTTTCATAGAATTCTAACTACGAAAATTAGGTGAAATGATCAATATAGAAATTCACAATTTAAAAAACACCTCTTTGAAAGATAGAAAAAAATTACCTTAATATACAGGATAACACATATTCTTCAAGTATATTCTCATAAAATACTTTTTGATCATAAATAGAAATTTCAAGTTTGCAATTCAAAATCCTAGAAGCCATCAACTCAACCAAGTAATTGAAGGTGGTTTCCTCTGTAATGAGATATATCAGCACTATGTACCTTCAGATAAGATGCACTAAGGCCTCACAATATATTTTGTGACCTTTTTTTTGCCAAATACACGTTTCAACATGAATAACCACCAGAAAAACTCAAACTGAGAGGCATTCTAAGACATGTTAGACCAGCATTTTTCAAAAGTTTCAAGGTAAAGATAGACTAAAAAATTACAAGCTTTCCTACATAGGAGGAAGCTAAAGACACAAATAACTATACTTAAGGAGTGGGACCCTGAATAAAATCCTGGACCAGAAAAATGACATGAGTGGGACAATTAGTAAAATTTGAATGAGGCCTGTGGATGTGTTAATAGTATTGTATCAGCAATAGTTATCTCCTTTTGATAATTATACTATGCTTATGTAAGATGAAATATTTAAGCTATTTTTTGCATCTTTTTTGTAAGTTTGAATTATTTTAAAATAAAAATATTGTCATTTTGTGGTCTTTGTAGTTTTTAGATGCAAACAATAGTTAACCTAATAGAAACAAAGTCGTAATACACAGTATTAAATTATGAATTGAAATGTTAATTTGATTAGATATATGCATGTGAGTATATTTATTGATAAAGAAAGATAAAGGCAAAGTAGTACTGGTGCACAATGTTTAGATACAATAAAAAAACAAAGTATATTTTCAGAAAGGGATTGAATTTATAATGCATTTTGTATATTAAATTATTATTTGTCTCTGTCTAAAAAAATCATTAGCATATATATCACAGTAGTGCACATTTTTGTTATCTCTATCTCCTTTTAGCTAAGATCACCTCAAAATGTAACCTTAAAAGTAGTTATATAGATTTATATCAAATTATTTTTTCCTATTAAGGAAGTTTCCAGGGATAGTGTCATTTTTTTACATTCATTACAAAGTTAGAATAAAATATACTAAGGTCCAAGAAAGTCTCTCAGACCACAGTGCAATCAAACTAGAACTCAGGACTAAGAAACTCAATCAAAACCACTCAACTACATGGAAACTGAACAACCTGCTCCTGAATGACTACTGGGTACTTAACGAAATGAAGACAGAAATAAAGATGTTCTTTGAAACCAATAAGAACAAAGATACAACATACCAGAATCTCTGAGACACATTTAAAGCAGTGTGTAGAGGGAAATTGAAAGCACTAAATGCCCACAAGAGAAAGCTAGGCAAGAAATAACTAAGATCAGAGCAGAACTGAAGGAGATAGAGACACAAAAAACCCTCCAAAAAATCAATGAATCCAGGAGTTGGTTTTTTGAAAAGATCAACAAAATTGACAGACCACTAGCAAGACTAATAAAGAAGAAAAGAGAGAAGAATCAAATCGACGCAATTAAAAATGATAAAGGGGATATCACCACCGACCCCACAGAAATACAAACTACCATCAGAGAATACTATAAACACCTCTACGCAAATAAACTGGAAAATCTAGAAGAAATGGATAATTTCCTGGACACTTACACTCTTCCAAGACTAAACCAGGAAGAAGTTGAATCCCTGAATAGACCAATAGCAGGCTCTGAAATTGAGGCAATAATTAATAGCCTACCAACCAAAAAAAGTCCAGGACCAGATGGATTCACAGCTGAATTCTACCAGAGGTGCAAGGAGGAACTGGTACCATTCCTTCTGAAACTATTCCAACAATAGAAAAAGAGAGAATCCTCCCTAACTCATTTTATGAGGCCAACATCATCCTGATACCAAAGCCTGGCAGAGACACAGCAAAAAAAGAGAATTTTAGACCAACATCCCTGATGAACATAGATACAAAAATCCTCAATAAAATACTGGCAAACCGGATCCAGCAGCACATCAAAAAGCTTATCCACCATGATCAAGTGGGCTTCATCCCTGGGATGCAAGGCTGGTTCAACATACGCAAATCAATAAATGTAATCCAGCATATAAACAGAACCAAAGACAAAAACCACATGATTATCTCAATAGATGCAGAAAAGGCCTTTGACAAAATTCAACAGCCCTTCATGCTAAAAACTCTCAATAAATTTGGTATTGATGGAACGTATCTCAAAATAAGAGCTATTTATGACAAACCCACAGCCAATATCATACTGAATGGGCAAAAACTGGAAAAATTCCCTTTGAAAACTGGCACAAGACAGGGATGCCCTCTCTCACCACTCCTATTCAACATAGTGTTGGAAGTTCTGGCTAGGGCAAT